>NW_009919775.1:0-15710 GCF_000696875.1 Nestor notabilis
GCTCCCCGGCCTGTCCCGGGGCCGGCCTCGGTAGCGGGCTGCATGCCAGGCCCAGCCGTCCGCAGCAGCGCACTCGCCCTTTACAAGGGACACCCCAATGAGCAGCTCAGGAGCCTCTGAAGGCTGGGAAAAGGGTTGCAGTTAGCGCAGCAGGTTGCTTCCCACTCAGCCTCCCAACGCTCTGTGAATCGACTTAGGATGACTCCTTCTGTTCTACTTGCCATTTAGGGCAAAGGTTTCTGTCCATCCAGCGTGGAAAAGATCTGCTCTTACCGACATCAAACAACCGCCATCGAGAATGGAGCGTGGCCGTGGTATCTGTGTGATTCACGGCCCTGAAATCCAGGAAACCCGTGGAGAAGAGGCAGAGTGGGGAGTGAGAAGAGCACGTTCACAGAAGTCAGCATCTTGATAATGATTTAGAATAGTTTGCAATTAACTTACTCTATTTAGTAAACAGATTAATTAAGGAGGAAATTAAGAGCCTCCCTAGAGAAGTTGTAGTGCTTTGTTTCTGCACTCGTTATCCGGCACCTACCACTCATGACCTGCAGACTCCAGGCAAATGCCACTGGAGCTGGTTTTAGTATGATCTCCTTTGTTTTGATATCAAGGTGATCTCCATTTCTTCAAGCAGAGGTTAAGCTAAATATTCTTTTTGAAGTTGCATTAGAATGTACAATGGGAATGGGAAAAGTAATGACAGTACCTTGAACAGGATCAGACAGCGGCTGCATTCAAATAAATACACCTACTGCATGCCGTTGCTTTAAAGGGTCCAGAAGATTTACATATTCTGTATGAACACTAGTAAAATCAAGAAGTTAACAAACATACGAGTAACAAATTATGTAAATAAAAAGGTCTGAGCATCATATTCTTTAATGATTAAAACCCTCAGAGAGATCTGTATTTGATGAAAAATATGTGAATGCAAAGCACTTAGAATACATTTAAACCAACATTCCCCACCCGATGCTTAAGTTTTAGTAAAAATAAGCACATTAAGAGCCTTTAATTGAACTTAATCAACCTAGAGTTTGTGGTTGATTGATAGGCTTATTGAAATTATGCAAATATAACAACCCCTTTTGGTGTCTGATCCTTCTCCATCGCTAGCGCTTGCATTCATTGACAGGTGTAGAAAATAAAAGTAAAATTTACCTAAGCTCTGAGCCAGCTGGCTGAGCTATATTAGCATGTTGCTGCATCTTATTGAACTATTGAAGCTACAAATCAGTGATAAAAAAGGACAAAGAAATGTAAGTTCATTCATTATAACAGACTGAAAATAGGAAATCTTTGAAATTTGTTTTCAAATGGGAGACCAAAGTTTGACTTGTGTTTAAGGTGGACCATGGGACAATTAGAAGAGGCTATGATGGCTTGGTATCAGAGGCAACAGTAACTGATGATCTTAGATTTCTTTTCTAATCACATGCTCAAGTGCTATCCTCAAGGTGACATTTTTTTCTGGAATTATTACCATGCCAAAAAGTAGGCAGGCAAACAGATTTTGGACTTGGTAAATTTTCTAGAACAGCTTTGCAAGGCTAAATTTAACCTCTGACCTTTGCTTATGTGCATGTGTCAAACCCTTCAAATTTCTGTATCAAAGCTGTGAAAGCTAAGGAGGAAACTGTTTACCTAACTTTTGGCATTTGGATGTCCCAGTGAGGAGGAGGTTAGTTGTCTTAAACCCCACTACAGTCAACGTGGCAAGGTAGGTCCTTCCAGAGGGCAAATCAGAACTAATTTAAGTGCTCTGACTCATTCTCTGAAGTAGCTTCTGATACCAGAAACTTGTATTAGATGCCTAATGCTAGGCAATATTATTACATCCCTCAGTGGCAAATGCCAAATAAAGTGATAAAGATCTCCTCCCTATAAATAATGCATTAAATATTTCTCTGTAAGGGGTATTGTTTGGTTACAGAGTGCTGGAACGGTAGGACTACAAATGAATAGCTGAAGTACAAATTAGTGCTTTGGCAAAATACATTGCTTTTGAACCTTTAAAGAGGAATTGTGGTGAGACTGGGTATAATGACACCCAAAGTTGTACTTACGTCCCTATCTGCAACTCTCACCCCAGCTTGCAACACCTCAGCTTGCAACTGTCTATTAAGACTAGTCTCTCAAATGCTACGCTCAGTTTCCCCCCAGAGTGGAGGCACATCTGTCAGTTTCCACCCCAAGCTGCTGTGTAGTCAGGGGAGAAATAAACTCTGCATCTCATTGTCTCCACAGCCTTCTGTGAAGTCCCCCATCTCTCTGTACTCGTTGACTTTAACACATCAAGAAAATCAAATATTCCTTCTCTTCAAAAATCTGTTAATTCATTCATGAAGACATGTATTATTTAATATGTCACACATTTGAGTAGATGCAGTTTTCAGGACCATTATTCATTTCTAGGCTAAATACAGTCCTGGTCAATTTATATTCAATGCTGCTTTCTTGCTTAATTAGCTCTTTTTGTTTTGGATGCTTGCCCTTCTATATTCTTGTAGCTAGGAAAAATATGCTTTTCTCCTCTTCTTTGTAAACTGTACAAGCCAAGTTCATCGCTAAGCTGGACATGGCTTTTATCTCAATGATACTCTCTGGAACGCAGTATCGGTGGGTCAGGAAGTATCTAGTGATAATCAGAAGATGTTGATTCTATGTTCTGTCCTGTCTACCTTTTAGATTATTTTAGGTTCTACCTAGAGTCACAGAATTATTAATTTCTAGCAATGAAAATTCCAAACAAGTCATCTAGAAATATTTCTAATATTAATTGATCTTAAGGTTTAGTATTGTTTCAGGGTCTTCAGTGAGACATGACCACTAAAACTAGATTGAGCAGCTATGTACTCGTAATATAAAAGTTTCACTTTTTACTGTTTTTCTTTCACACACACACACATATATATTTATCCTTTGAGTCTTTTGTCTTTCAGCTTCTTAGACATAAGTAAACTCTGCACTGAGAGATACAGAGTCAGTATGGATACTATCTTGGATCTACGTAAACTCTGATGGGAAAGCTTTGTTTGAAGGATAAGCTTTGTAGCTTAACATTCACATTAACTAAACATTCAGCCTGTTCGTTATAGCTTTAATTCAGTCACGTCACATTGCTTTTACTATTTTATTTATGTGCATTCTTCTAGTCCAAAACTTTGTCACTGTATTCATCTCATTAAATATGGGTACTCACTCAGTGTGTGTACTTCCACTCAGCAAATATGGGTACTTTCAGAAATGATGCCTCAGTTTAGTAACAGATGCTTCTTAAAATATTTAGAATTTTAAAGTGTAAAGAAGCCATCAGTAGCATTCTGATTTGTGTATAAATATTTATTTAGCACACGTTCTGGCCAATGTACTGCCCTTGATTTTTGTGCAAAACTCACATTAACTTCCACGGAAATTCTGAGCTCATGACTAGAAGAAAATATGGTTAATTCAGCAACCCAGCTGCTTTTACATCCCAGAATAGCAAGCAGTGCCTCTAGTGAAGGAGGTCAGGAAGTAAGAGAGTTTATGTCATTCTTAGCTTTCTGTTGCTGGGCTCACATTTGGGTAACAGCTCAAGTTAAAGCAGACTCCAGGCTATTCTAATTCTCTTAAGAGACGTCTAGTTAGGTTCCTACCAACTGGAGCAGAACATTGGTATGAAGACAAGAGACTAATGGCCAGTAGAGCTCCAGAAATATTTGCTCAAAATCCTGCAAGAGGCTGTTATGTGGTAAAATGTCTATGGAACAAAAAAATTTATGTGAGATAAATCTGTTTGATGGAGGAATAGGAGGTCTTCATCACTGAAATGAGATTCTAAGGCAAGTAATTTGCTTTCTGCTAGTGCTAGAGAAATGTTGTGGGAAGTTGAAACTATTTACAGCATCATTGCAAAAGTACATTCTCAATCACATCCTTTCTCACAATTAAGCAAAAAAAAAATTACAGATTGCAGACAAAACTGAAGCATATCTAATAAGCAGCATAAAACTTAATCAGGAGAGAACAATTCTAAGATGCTGAGAGCTAGCTCCAGTCTCCTAGAGCTTTCATCTGTGCCTTTCTCTGTATTTTCTAGGCTTTTGGTAGTCATTTCCATTAGCATGCCAGGATTTTAAGAGAGGATAAAATGACAGTAAATCAGAATAGCTATTGAGAAAACCAAAACTCACATTGGTGTAATACTGGAAAATAATTAATTAACTTTTAATATTTTACTGACAAAAACCCCTGCGTCTATTGTGATATAAACTATTACATGACAAATCATTTTAGCTTATTGGCAAGTTGACATTTTTCCTCTAATTGCACAGCATCAGACACACTGTTCGATGCCTGAGGGAATTCTTACAAAGCCATTCTGACTACCCAAGTAACTGCTACTATACAAACCCAGAGTATAAAATACAAGATAAAGTGCACTATGGCAAACAAGGTTGCCAAGATACTAATCTTGGATACTAATCCAAGGTTGATCCCAATGTTATGAAAAAAATCATAACTTGTTTTGATCTTAAAATTATCCTCAAATTGACTGATACACTTGAGGTGTCTAAATGGCTTAGTAGATTTCTACTCAGTTTAGTAGGACTGTATTGTCCTTAACAGGAATCTCTGTGCTCAGGATCCACTTAAAAGCAAATAAAAGTCAAAATTGCAGAGATCATCTGAGTTCCTGTAGCTCAGCAAGCTACTTCTGCAAGCACATACTAAGCATTAAAATTTATACTTTTCTAAAAAAAAAAAAAAAAAAAAAAAAGCACCAATAAAATAATACAAATTTGCATACCAGGAAGATAGCATTTTCCTGGACACCAATAGAAATTGAGTGCAATACATTAGCACTACAAACGGGAGACACCATGGATACTTTATTATATAGCAGTGGCCACATAATTCTCTGTATTCCCCTGCTTCACTATGTTAGTAAGGCACATTCCAGTGCCACATCCAGAGAAGCAGCCATAGGCAAAGCTGGGTAGCCACCATTTCCATATGCTATTGCTACCCTGCATACCCAGACCACTTTCAATGGAGAATCACCAGCCACAGTGTACATCATAGCCAGTCAGCTGCTCCCATCTTCACATACTTACATCCTCAGGCACCATTTTCCGTGCCATGGCAGCACATATGCAACAACCAGCCCCTTGAGCCTCTGCAAGTCACATACGGGGTTTCACACATCCACACAAATTTGGACCAGGGACACTGGAAGGATTCCAGTGAAGAGGAAAACTTTCAGTGGCATATACAAACTGTGTCAGGTGTATAGCAGAATCAAGCCACACATTAGCATACCCTAGAAGCAGACAGGAACTGGAATGGCAGCATAGAGGAGTAAAACAGCATTCAAAGGCTTGAGGGTAACTCAGGGCAGACAAAACGACACTTTCATGTTAGAACGGTAGTTTTTGAACAAGGAAAGGATTGATTCTACTTGTGAGTGATTTTGTTGGCATAAGGCTGACTTCTTTACTTGCATGGACTTTGAAGATTCACTTTTTTAACAGATGTCAAGAAAGAAAGATGCTGTTTAAAAGCTACTTGACAGAACTAGTCATTATAGGAAGAAGTACAATTAATTTGCGCAACCTGCAGAAAATAAGGTGTGTGAGAGCACAGAAAAGTCACTTCTGTAATTTCAGTTTTCCTTATGATAACTGCCTCTCAGACACATCTCATCCATAGCCATCAGACCATAAAACTAGGCTATTAAGTTAAAACTTGCACTTTAAAAATCCACAAAACCTTGTGCTAGGAATATGAACCGTGACCCCTTTAGTTACTTAGGAGACCTAGGCATTTTCAACATTATTACAAGGAGCCATTAGAAAGACTGAACCCATAGCCTTTATTGATTTAAGAATCATCCAACTGTACTTATCTAAGTGTTACTCAAGGGAGCTACTGTTGCGAGATTATGACTTTCAGAGTTTTACATTCATACTAGAAGGCAGCCAGGAAAACTAAACATTAGGACCAGTAACTCAATTTGAAGCCTAAGGTCTCATTAACTTCAATCATGTTTCTTTTGTGTTTGTCTCCCATTTGCCTCAGTAACTTTTCTTGTTGGCTCTGAGTATAATAGTGAAAGCAGACCACAGCCATGAGAAAAAACAAACACTCAGTGAGAAGCAGGTACGAGTGATTAAGCAGTTTTCCTGTGGTTTATGATGGCTTTTCTTCCTTTCTGAATTTTCCCCTAGACATGCATAGGAATACTGATATATATATTTTGCAATTTTACATTTTCTGCAGACATTGCAAGGATAGTACAGCAATCACATCATAACTATTTTAGTTATCCATAGACACATTTCCTAGATAGAAAATGAATCTAGTGATGATCAGTTAGTACTGCAGTTCTTGTGAATTTAGTATTGCATACTTTGTCTTAAAAGAAAAAGTACTTCTACCTTTTTCTGTTTGTTTTAAAATATTTGACCTTTCGTTTATTCACATAGAACTACCTCGAAGCTGTATCCACATAATTTGAGGAGTTCTCCTTGGGGAGAGCTCAGTATTAACACATGAGGACTCACTGTTTTCCTATTTACAATATGCATTGGTTCTGCATTGAGTCTTCAAAGAAAAAAGTAAGAAAAAATCCACTACTTCAGTACTATGAGATTATTGCTATGCAAAATGACTAACATACTAATGAACAACACGAAGTGTTACTGTTAACACTGGGAAAGCCATTCTACGTCAAATTCTCAAAGGTACTTGGCAAATTTTACTGTTAACTTCAAAAGAGACAGGATTTCAACCTTAGATTTTTTTTCTCCTCTTAGAAACTGCTTTGCCTCTTTCTAGCTAGTTTATGCTATAATCCCCCCAAAACAATGAATTTATACTGACACAGAACTTCTCATAAAGGGGTAGAAAGCCAGATAAAGTGGCCCTTACTGCCATTATGAAATCCCATGGAGCCCAAGGATTACATTAGTTTCCAAATTAATCTGATAGTAGCACCTCCCATACCTGTCTACTCATCCCTGAAAAGCAGCTTTCTACATATTGCCTTTCCCTTATTTTACTTAAATTGGTATTTTCAAAACATACCAAGTTCAGTGTTCTCTGAACATTACTGTCAAATGTAGCACTTTTTTTTTTAAATGACTGACTCCTTAAGAAAGATGTTACTATCTTTAAACATACTTCTATTTTATAACAAAAGATATATTTAAACCTACTGTTCTAACATGCAAAGTTAGTTATTTTAATATACAATCTGAAACTTCCCTGGAAATTGAATATTACATAGTTTCAAAACTGAATTGCACGTATACAATAGAAGTACAGTATAAATAAAATCGTTTACTACAAGTATTTTAAAACCTCTACAATACACTTTCAAAACATTTTATACAGTATTCTGTCTTTCAATATGAAACAATTTACATGGAGAAAAAATCTCAATATATAACTATAGTTGTTATTAACGTACTGAAATTGACTGTCATACAAAATTCATAGTAACTACAGACTGCTTCCAAATACCTTTCCTGGTTTTATTCTCTCTGAAAATAGGAAAGAATAAAACTCTCTTCATTTATACCAAATACAAAAAAGCTCATTCCACAGCAAAACCTAGATAAAGCACTTCAAAAATTAAAATAGAACAAAAGAAATTTTTTTACTTAAATAAATATGGATCTATTTAAATAGTGAAAAGAATGCCCTGTATCTTACAGAATTTAGAAATAGGATTAAAAACTTAAGGTTTCAAGTTGCATAACAAAGGAAAATGTTCTAAAAGGTGGCTTTTCAGTGAAATGGGAAAAAAAGAAAGAGACTTCATTCTTCTTCATAATGAATAAAGCTCCACTTCATTTACACTTTTTGCCAGCCCCACAGGCACAACAGGCAAAGCTCACTACTTACCAGAAAGTATAACTACAGATTCTATTAATACAAAATCAGAATTACCTAATTTGAACTAAAGTAATTTTCAGTCTCTTATATTTAATGTAACAAGAACATGACTTCCTAACAAAACTGCTCATTTGAGTTACTATCACATCTTAGAGAACATTTCTTTTACTGGTGCAATAAGTATGCTAGGAGACTGGAACTGATAGTAAGCTCATTTGTAATGTTTATGATAATTTCTTGTCCTCTTTTTTTTTTTTTTACAGGAAAATAGTTAAGTATTGTATGAATTGGCCAAAAAAAAAAAAAACAACCTAGAAAAGGCAAGGAATATGCAAAGAACTGGAGATAATGAAGTTGTAGAATGGATTGATTATAAACCCTGCTATTTTAGCACTGCCTACTTACATTTTAAAAAGGGAAAAGATCTAATTCTTTATGCATAGATTTCCAAGCACATTACAAAGCAGTTAATTTTTTTCTATTAACAGTTCTATAATGCCACATCTACATTTTTCTCATTAAACTTCTTCCCTTTTTCTACCTAGTTCTTCTTGCATCTTCTATCTGAATATAACCATAGGATTTTTAAATTTTTTTTAGTATGAAATATACACAGCAAGTATCCTTTTTTTGCAACATACAGGGAGCCAGAAGAAAGTAAAAGGACCATTTTTTCTGCATTCTGGACATCACCTTTTTATCTTTACTTTTCTGACAGTTATCATGGACAATGTAATGTCATAATACATATATACACACATATATGAAAGTTTAACTTAAAATACCTGACTTCTGGAGGACTGCAGATTAGTGCATCATTATTAATACAATAAGAACGTGTATGTATAGATCAACTTATGAAAAGAAATGCAAAATGGCTTTTTTGTTGCTTTTTTTTTATTTTAAACATGTCTTCACATTCATCACAAATTGTATCAAGTAGATAGTTCTGAAGACAGTACATTAACTTTTCAACAGGTCATCTCCATAATAGAAGAAGGTAATTCTTTTCAGTCAATTGTTCAGTCTAACATAAGCCTTTTAATAATTATGCAACACAAAATTTTAACATACGGTTTCATAGGGCATTACCCAGTTTCGATAAAAACAGTATGTTTTCTGGCTGCTGCTCAGTGGAACTCACCTTTAAACTCTCTTTAAAGTGAATAAGGTGATGTCTCTTCAAATGTGGGGCCTGCCTGAAATTTTTACCGCAAACTAAACACTCAAACGGCTTCTGTCCAGCATGCATTAGATAATGTCTTTCAAGTTTAGAAGGCGATTTAAAAGTTTTAAAACAGACACTGCATTGACACAGTTTGTTAACAACTTCACTTTTTTCAGTACCTTCAGAAAAACTGTGCCAATAGCCGTAACTGCTTTGCTCAATTTCCAACGATTTACTACACAAATACAGCTGTACATTTCTACTGCTGTTGTCACGAACAAAGTCCCCTGACTCAATTTCAACTTTGATTTCAGCTGCTTGGTTTGACTCAATCACCTCAAATTCTTGAAAGCCAGATGCCTGTGAAGATGTTTGAGAATAACCCGAATAACCCACAGGCTGAGAAGACTTAAATTCAATGTGATCTCCCTGATGGTTGAAAAGTTTGTTCAGGTTTTCAAATTCTACCTGGCAAACAGGGGTTTTATAGGGTCTCTTTTCAGTATGGGTGAGCTGATGTCTTTTTAAGTGAGCTGACTGTCTAAATGTCTTCCCACAAACATTACAGCCAAAGGGCTTCTGTCCTGTGTGTATAAGATAATGTCTTTGAAGTTTGGATGAAGACGGGAAGATTTTTTCACATCTGTCACATTTACACACTTTATGTCTGTTATGTATATTTTTAGCAGAAGCTGAAAAAGCACACTGAAATACTTCTGGATTATCAAAGAAACCATCATCTGATGAACCATAAAACCCATCCTCTTTACTATCCAGTGAATCACTGATGTTTAACATGCTTTCACCAGTAAGCATGCCTTTTAAATTAATTCCAAAGTCGTGAGGCTGCGGGTGCTCTTGCCAAGGTAACGGCACAGCAAACGTTCTTTTCATCCGATTACCAGGTCCCTTGTGCATGTCAAGCTTGCAATGGCAATCCTTGAAAGGTTTAGTGGAAGCATGCTGGTCAGAACACTGATCCCTAGCTGCAATCAGGTCACGATTTTTAAAGTGACCTGACTTTACTTTTTTTCTGTCAGTCAGAGAAAAATCTGTTGCCTTTCCTCCAGTACACTTCAGCTTCTTCAGGATCTTATTTTTCATGCTGACTGAGTGGCTATATGCCTTTATACCATTATTTGAACTTTTGCCATCTCTCAGATAACATTTGTGCAAATTTAGGACCTGTTCAGTTTCAAAACACTGCTCACATGCAGGGCACTGAAAGTGTACAATATAGATCAACTGAGCATCATGTGGGTCATTCCCCTCTGACTCACAGGTGTCAGCATTCTCAAAATTATCCTCCTTCCCTTCCAATAGCTTGCATGTTCTGGGATATTTAAGAGTCTTTGCTTTGTACACAATATTGGGAAAACTCTTATTTCTGGCATGGAGCTGTTTGTGCTTCATGAGTTTACTCTGTATTTTAAACCCTTTCTGACAAAAGCAGCACTGAAAAGGTCTTTCTTCTGTGTGTGTGAGCTGATGGATTTTCAGGTGTGTTGACTGTCTGAAAGATTTGCCACACGAAGAACACTTAAAGGGTTTCTGGCCAGTGTGAATTAGGAAATGTCTTTCTAGCTTAGATCTTGATGGAAATGTCTTGTTACACAATTCACAAGCGTGACTTTTCTTTCTCCTTCTGACACCATGTAGAAAATCTGCCTTCAGACACTGATGCAGCATCCAACTCTCTTCAGTTGTAAAAGACTTCCAGCACATAGAACATCGAAATATGCCACAAGTGACCATGTCTTGCTCAGAATTTACAAAGGTTTCTGCTTGCTTAGTATCGTTCTGGCAATTTTCACTATGAAGCTGCTGATGCTTTAAGAAAGTGATTAAGTTTCTGAAGTTTCTGTAACAAACAATACACTTAAAGGGCAGATTATGAGTTAACTGATGCCTCTCCAGGTGGACTAGCTGCCTAAATGTTTTATGGCATACATGACATTCAAATGGCTTTTGACCAGTATGTATCAGATAATGCCTAGCTAATTTTGATGGAGTTTCAAACTGCTTATAGCAAATGTCACAAATATATGGCTTTTTCTTGGGTATCCCATCAGCTGTTACACACTGCTGAACTTTTAACATTTTTAAAAAGCAATTACACCGTGCCTACTGTTCTTCAGATAGGTATTTCAAGTGAGATCATCAACTGCGCACTATGACCGAAGGCTGTAGAAGCAGCAAATTTTCTTATGAAACATATTCTTAAATCCCACAGGTCCCTAAAATAAGAAAGAGAACATTAATTTAGCCTATATTCCTATATAATTGCCTAAATTTGTCTTGTTTTCTGTACGAGACCAAAAGTATCCAGATTAGAATACTCCTGATTTAACTTTGCTTAAAATTTCCTTGCAACAGAGCAATCTCTCGTTATATGATATAGAAAAACTTTCCAGAAGAAACAAACAAGTTTAAGTCAAGTGTAAACTATACTTCCAAATAATACACAGTTCCGCTACAGTATGATATTTCAGGTTATTTACAAATAAAGTACATTCTTAAAAAACAAAAACCAACCAAACAAAAAAACCCACCAAACCCAAAACCCACAAGAACTTACTGTAATAAGTTTTGCCCCTGCAGCAGTAGTTCTAACATCCAGATATATTTATGAACGCAAGAGAAAAAGAGAAGAACTAGTAATTCTTGGGCTTCAGAAATAAAAATTAAATGAATGAAGCATTAGTGAGAAGTAAAAACTAATTTCAGTGTATTGTTAAACTTACTATTCACATTTCTGCATCTTATCAACTGTATCCAGTAATCATTCTTGCAAACACCAGAACCAGTCAGCAAGAGCAACATACTAACCACAAACTACAACCAGAATGAGGATAACCCCCCAAAGCAAGGATCATTCTCACCACAGAGTTAAAAATATCAAGAGCTGCAATACCTAACCATGCACATAGTCCAAGGTCATCATAAATATAAAGATTTTTACAATAATTCATTTTAATTGTTCTAGTCTAAACCAAAATCATGAAATAGTCAGCTTTAATTTTCCTTGAATTTTCAACAGACAGAACACGCTTAAGCAAGCTACTGTTTCTCAGTTAAGGCATAATGACTTAGAAACTTGAAAGAATGACTTTGCTAGTACCATAGTTCATGAAACGTTATTAAAATATTTATAGGAACAGATAGAAAGCATGTCAAGCAACCATTTAGTCCAAGCCTTCTATTTGAGGCCAACTCATGTCTAGACAGTCTCCAAAGCAGTCTTAACTTCTGCTGAAGAAGATTCCTTATCTCAGCAGGGCTCCTGCTCCAATGTGCCACCCTCTCATGAAGCTTCTCCTTGTACTCAGCTGAGCCTTTTTTCACTAAAGTTATCTTCACTGTCTTTTCCCCATGAACCTGGAAAATAACTAACAAGTGTTCTCTGCCACCAACTTTGTATATTTAAAATCTCCTGTCTCTCATGTGGGGTTTGGTTTTTTTCTTAAAAGTATTGGTTTTAGGTCAACTAAAAAAAAAATACATAACAGATTGGTCTTCTTAAGCATCTTTGCACTTACTTAAATTGGTCACATCCTTCCTAAACTGCAGTATCTAAACCAGATTAAGTATTCCAGTAGTACAAACAACACAATAAAAATACCTCCGTGGCATTAAATATATCCCCTTAAAAAAAAAACCAAAACAGATGGAGGGAGCAATCCTTAAAGCAGCAACATAATAATTAGGACTTGTAGTAACTTTAAGATGCACAAGACATTTCTACTACCTACATTTGTGGTATTTTGATACTACAGCTCACAAGTTATGTATTCTTTCTACATACCGGCAGAATAAAAAATAAAAAAAATAAATTAAAAAAAAAAAATCATTTATTCAGTGTCTCCAAAAGCTCTGTCTCTTCACAAAGAGTTAAGGTCCCTAAGTTTTAAAAATCTAGAAATATCTGGAAAGTCCATTTCAAGTCACTGCAAAGAATAAAACCCTCTTGCAGTTTACAACAAGATTCAAGACACATGCACAAAAGACTTAAAATATCTGGTGAACCAATATTTCCCATAAGCTTAAGAGAGAAACCTGGTCATCTGGTAGGATCATTCTGCCTCTAACAGGTGTTAAGAGGAGGAACATGTTCCTATGTAATTGTAGGCCTTACTAAATAAATAACATTTGGATGTATGCCTTAGATGCAATCGTCACTACACTAAGAAGTTACCTAATCTTGCTGAAGTAGTTCAGGATAGCATTTATCAATGCTGAAGCAGTTGAGAAAGTCAACTTTCCTCTTCCTACTCTCTTTTCCTATTGAATTTTAACAGCTACTCAGTTTCAGTCTTCTTTTGAAGATACAAGAAAACACAACACTTTTAGGAGACCTCTTTTTCTTCCTAGTTGTTGTCATGTCATGTGAAAGCTGGAAGTTTAGAGAGAGTAAGTGTGTGACACCAAATGCTTTCTAGTTTGTGCTACTGTGAAACTAGAGACAGGTAGGCTGAGAAAAGCTTCTCTGCTATGCTGAAAGTTTCTGTACAGCTCAAGGCAACCTCCATTAGCAGGGAAGGAAAACCTCCTGAGAAAGAACCGTAAAGACTGATGAGTTTTAGTTAACATACTGTCACACAGATCTAATTTACACATCAGGAAAATGCTCAAACAGCATAGTGACATGGAAAGAAAAAAAAAGTCCGAAGTAAGAGACAGCTGTGGCATATTACACAATGGATTTTGTATTTAGCTTATAAATTTTTTAAAAATTCTATCTGGTAATGAGGAAAATGCTCTGTAGTACAAGGTGTCAAAAGCCGACTAGAGCTTACTGCAGCCTTCATGCCCTGTGAAAGACGGAAGGCTCAGATGAGGTAAAATGAGGGGATGCAAGTGAAGGAGAAAGGAGCTAAGACGGATACTACAGTATGGCCCAAATGTATTTTCAAATCCTGTTTACTCAGGACAGGCTTTTGCCCATCTATTTCAGGGTGCTCTGTGCCTTGCACATCTAAGGAATAAACATGATGCTGCTAACCATCAAAGAGCAAAAGACAAGCTTGGAATATTGTCTCCTGGCAGCCTTGGAAGTGCACAGGCTTGTCCTAATTAGAATCAGAAAATGTACTTCCATATGTGATAAGGATTTAGTTTGTGGCGTAGGTCCAATCTAATTTTAAGTTGGCACTACTTTTCATCTTGGCTGCGAGGTCATGCAGAAAAACAGAATCAAGAAGTAATGAAGGCCACTGAAGGTCCACAGAGGATCCTCCTAAATCGAGTATTATATAATGTTTAAGTAAAGATTTACGTTTACTAATATTACAGATGGCAGCAAGGTGCAATAAAATGGAAACACAATGAAAGAAAATTCTGAATTCTCATCTAGTCTTTACTAATCAGATTTAAAAAAATAAAAAATGGAAGGGCACTTTAATAAGAAGAAATGCAAGATCTTCAATTTAGGCAAGAATAACCAATTGGAAGGGAACAACTTATTGGGTTATAGTTGCGCATAAAAGACATTGAAGTCTAAGCTAGAACAGAAGCTGAGTATGCCAACAGCATGCCATCCATACCAGGATGCGTAATTAGAAGTAAAGCTTTGACGTCACTAAGTCTTCCATACTACTCGCTACTGTGTAGAATTCAGTTGGAATACTCTATCCAGATTTGAATACTGTCCTTCAAATTGAGTCAAGCATTTGAAGTTAACTACAATTAATTCAAAGAGTATCAAGTATCATTAGAGCTTAAATGCATAATATACAGGAAAAGTTTAAAGTAACTGGGAATGTTCAAGTTAAGGAAGAGACCTGAGTAAAAGGAAAAAAAAAAAAAAAAGCCCCAAACAAAACCAAACATAAGAGCCAGCTTGAAAAAAGTTGTTCCCCAAGCCATTTACAGATGTGACTACAAATGGCTTCAAATTATAGCAGGAAGGATTCAAGTACATTACTGCCCTTACAGTTGCAAAGTTTTTCTTAGTGAGCATACAAGTTGCGTGGGGAGATCGCTCTACCTCCAAACGCTGGAGGGTCTCCAAAAAAGGTACAAACACCTCTCAAATTCCCACACCCATATAGCTGTCCCTATATAAGATAAATATTCCGCCTTGTTTTCCTATAACTCATTAACATAATTCAAAACAGGACACTTAAGAATTGAAAATTCAATATATTTCTAAATTTGTCACTGAAGAATTCTTCCACATAATTAGCAGTATACCCTCAGATCCTTGAGATAAACTAACACTTGCAGCTTTCCAGACAATTACAAGAAAATTATTTATAACAATAAATGTGTGTAGAAGCATAAGGTGGCTCTTTTAACATTAACTACAAATCACACTGTGAAAATCTAGCTGCTGATATACAAAACGCGTAGCTTGCAACAGACGGGAGGAACCTGAGCGCTGAGGCAAGCACATCACTGGCTGGATTACCTCACCAGCTTTCCGTAGGGAAAAGTTCAGATTCCTGCGATGGGGCCACAAATCACACAGAAACGTAACCTTCGCCTGCAAGTTACACAGGCATCCACACCTCACGTTATAGCTCCTCAAAGCTAACACCTCTCATTCTTACCTATTTTCCGTGTATTTTTCAAAGCATTTTCTGAAGCAAAACAAAGTAACAGACACATGACGGCACGGCAGAGCCGATTTAAGGACAAACCCAAGTTCTGCCCG
>NW_009919776.1:0-19936 GCF_000696875.1 Nestor notabilis
GACATCAACTGCTCTGCCGCTGTCCATCAATTGCACAGCCCCATTATAGAAGGCCACCAAATTGGTCAGGCAGGACTTCCCCTTAGTGAAACCATGTTGGCTGCCACCAACCACCTCGCTGTTTTACATGTGCCTCAGCATTCTTTCCAGGAGAATCTGCTCCAAGATTTTGCCAGGCGCAGAAGTAAGACTGACTGGTCTATAGTTTCCCAGGTCTTCCACCTTCCCCTTCTTGAAAATGGGGTTATATTTCCCTTCTTCCAGTCATCTGGAACTTCACCTGACTGCCATGACCTCTCAAATACTATGGACAGTGGCCTAGCAACTTCATTCACCAGCTCCTTCAGGATCCGTGGATGGATTTCATCAGGTCTCATGGACTTGTGCACAAAGAATCTTAGAATAGTTAAGGTTGGAAAGGACCTTAAGATCATCTAGTTCCAACCCCCTTGCCATGAGCAGGGACACCACACTAAACTATGTTGCCCAAGGCTCTGTCCAGCCTGGCCTTGAACACCTCCAGGGTTGGAGCATTCACAACTTCCTTGGGCAACCTATTCCAGTGCCTCACCACTCTCACTGTGAAGAAATTCTTCCTTATATCTAACCTAAATTACCCCTGTTTAAGTTTAAAGCCATTACCCCTTGTCCTACCATTAGAGTCCCTAACGAAGAGTCCCTCCCCAGCATCCTTGTAGGCCCCCTTCAGATACTGGAAGGCTGCTATGAGGTCTCCACGCAGCCTTCTCTTTTCCTGGCTGAACAGCCCCAACTTTCTCAGCCTGTCTTCATATGGGAGGTGCTCCAGTCCTCTTATCATCCTCATGGCCCTCCTCTGGACTTGCTCCAACAGCTCCGTGTCGTTTTTGTGTTGAGGACACCAGAACTGTACACAATACTCCAAGTGAGGTCCCTGCATACGTTGAACAACTTATTGCTGCCATGCATGAGAGGTGTCCTAGGTGGGTGAGTTAGTAAGAAATTACAACCCAGGTGTCCTTACAGGTGTAAAGAAGATCCACATAAGGTTATTGACAGGAGACTAGTCCATTTGAGGTCTGGAATCATGAAAGGTGTTTTGTGCAAATTTTTCATAATCATATCATCGATGAAGGATAGCTATCTCAGCAAATAATCTTGATGGAAATAAACTCTCCAAACTTTTTAAGCCTATCTTTCTTGGCAGTGACTGGAGAAGATCAAGACAATCTCATGGCCCATCTCAGCTCCTTCAGCTTCCTGCAAAACTTTACAAGTTGTTTATACACAAGTGGTTTTTATAGAATTAAAAACAAAGCCAAAAAAATTGCATTCAACCAATAAAGTCTGAATATCATGTTTATTTCAGCAGAAGTAAACCCCATGCTCTTCCATATTATAACTTAAGTGGGTGCAGAACTTGCCTTATGGTGCCAAATTAAACTAAAATCGTCTTGTCAAAAAGGTAAAATGGTACTGTACATAAAAAGAATTTACCAGAAAAAGTGTAGCTGTACATTGTTAGGGAAAAATAAGAAATATTCAGTTGCTTGTACTTGTACTCCCACTTTGTAAATAAACAAAACCAGCTTCCAGTGCTTATCGTTCCATGTCCTTTAATAAACAATAAATTCATTCCACAATTTCTGAACTTGAAAAAAAAATTAAAATGGTCTTTCCTTAACACAAAGTTCATATCTATCTTTAATACAATGTAAAAATATGTTACTGATTTCACAGTCCCGTGGTCCCAAGGAAGCTTTACAGGGCTAATTGAGAAGTTCACATATAAATGTAATTTGCTTTATTGTCAAATAACTGTTAATTTAATATTTTTACACACATTGCTTCTGTTTTTAATTTGGAAAATGACAAAGAAGTAGAAAATGTACTGTAGGGAACAATTTAGAATTGCTGGAAAGATGAAATAGGTGACCTACAAAAGTTTTCTCTTTTTAAACTTCCAGTACTATATTCCTTTGGTACACACAATAAAAAACAGAGGCAAAAGTGGTACGCATATCTTAAAATTAAATTTGCTAACTATACTATAGAACTACTAAAGTAACAATTACTTCTTAGATACTGCTTACAGGTCCACAGAGCAAACATTCCACCATGATCTGACACTGCAACCTTTGTTGAGTGGTAAAAGTCACTTTAAGGTTTTGCCTGATCTCTACTTCCTGCTCCTCGCTCTAACCCTCCTCCACTGTTTCCTAACCTTTCCTGGGTGCTGGAACAAACATTGCTCCAGAATACAGTGGAATGACTTGGGAATTATTTCCTCCAAGATTTTAAATCTGGCAAAAAATAATACGTAGCTGTTTTAGAAGCTACTTGAATACTTGATTGCAATGGAGATATGCAAAGTAAGGGGACAAGAAAAGAAATGGTAATAACAGGTATTCATGTGAAACACCTTGTGGTATTCCAGCCTGCGAATGTATGTTCCTTGAGACCTTAGATCTTTCAATCTTGTGAAGGAGAAGTCTAGCTTCAGACCTGTCCTTTATGTTGTCTTTGGTTAGCCCAAAGAGTTCTTGAAGTCTTTGGGTTGGATTTGATGTTTCATGAAGCCGGTTGTCCAACCTGTAGGAATCATGCTGCTGCAGTAGATTTAGAAGACACGGATGAGGTATCCTCTGCTTATTTTATCCAGTGTTTCTTAAATGTAGAGAGAAACAGAGGAGCAGGGCTTTTTGCCTAACTCTACTGAATGTAGTATATTTTCATATCCTTAGGCAATGATTTAAAGTAAAAAATAATTAAAAAAATAAGAGTACATCTTTCCCATGCAGGCCAGACTATCTGGCTCAGGACATCTGTCCACAGTTCCCTCTTTCTTCCCGAACTGCATTTTATGCTACTGGATTGTAGTAATACTCCTTTCTCACAAGGTTTGGCCATATTGTTTTCTCATTTTCTGCCACCTTTAGCTACCAGGGAGTAAAGACTGATATGCAGTCTTTGGGTTTTCATTGTGTAGTTACATTTAGCTTAAATTTGCTAATTACACCTGAACACACACATCAACTTGTATTTTAAGTTCAGGTTTTGTTTCATTAAAAAAACTCCAAACTCTCAAAAGTTTAATGCATTAGTTTAATGCAATGAACCAACCTGGACTTCTAGGCTTATAGAACATTAAAAAGTGCCTGTTATCAGACTGTTGTAAAAATGTTCAGGGTTTTGATCTTCATTTCAGCCCCTTTACACTTGCTATGCACAGGTGCTTCCTCTCTGATCCTATGCCACAAACCTCTATACACTCATTTTACCCTCATTTTGTTCATTGTTACATATCTTGAAGAAATATGAATTAAGATCAAATCAGAGTCAGGTTTTCCAGCTCAAGACCTTCAGCTGATGGGAGCAATTCTGGCTAGTATGGAAAGGAACACTTGCCTTGCAAAATATGCTTCTTTGTGATTGCTGTGTATTTCCTCCCCTGTCTTCCCTCTCCATCTCAACAAGAAAAATCTCCAGTTAAATATCTGTGTAATAAGGCATGGCAAATTTAATCATTCTTGGAAAACATCAGCATCAACCATTCCTAATATGTATGTGCTTGCAAACCATGATGGATAACAACACTAATTTTTCAAACAGAATCGGTGGTAAACCTGAAATTTTCCCTTGCACTTTAGTTTATTCCTATTGTATTTTCTCTGCAGGCTATTGGTGGTACTTTGGTAGATCTTCAGATGTCTTTTAATATTTATGAATTATTTTTGAGATCTCAAAATGTCTCACAAACTTTTAAACTGGATCCAACACACAACAAATCAAAATAAAAAGGACTTTTTGTTGGAAAAGAAGAAAATAAACATTCTCTTGCTTAAATAAGTACATTTCATCTTAGAGGAGATAAACTGAAGGTCAAAGCCCTTCCAGTACATGCCATGTTTGATGGACAGAGACTAGGAGAGAATTCAGAAACTTAAATTCTCATTCATCTTAACATTTGACACTGACTGTAACATATGCATGACATGCAACCTGTACATATCAAGATTGCAAATGCAGGTTGCATCTGCTGATCTAGAAGTAGATATGCAGTGTATCATAATTCAGATTTCTTGAATTTGTTAATTACACGATCTCACCACACTTATGTGTGGACTGGTCTAGTCTGTGCATGGTCATATTTGTTGACTACAAATAAGTCTACCACTCAACTTTCCTCTGTATCCTTTAAATCTAAGCATGAAATATTTTCAGTATTTAAAAAAAAAAAAGTGTTTTTTTATTTTGTCATGCCTTCATTAAAATACTGTGTCTTAACTGAGGCCTCTATGAACTAGTATAAAATTGATTTATAGTACATCCATTTCCTTTCATCCTTTCAAACAGCATTAAAATGACAATTTTCTATTATGTAGTGTGTTCGTTTTCTTGATATTTAAAGGTTGCCTTTCTGTTCCTAATTGTTAAGATTAAACCAGCAATCATCTTCTGAAATATCACTGCTCTTTCTGCTCCTAAAGCCAGAAAACACTCATTTGCAAATACTGCACTTAAACAAGTGGGTGTGACACTTCTAAATGTATTCTACATCCATGATATGCCCAGAGAAAGCAGAGCAAGAGCATTTGCCAAAGCTGTAATTAATGCACTTTTTACTCATTTGACCAAAAAGCAGTCCACCATAAAGTAACTGATAGTGCTAATTTGACATTCTTCCCTTGACTTCCCTCAAATGGCAGTGGAATACTTCACAGGAAATTACTACTTTTTGAGTAGCAGCATCCAATTTATCTGTGTGTATTTCAGGAAATAAGTGTCCACAATACTTTAAATCACCAAGGTATGCTCCAGCACATCAGTTTTAAGCTTGTCACCACAAGTGCTTGCTGTAGAGTAATGCAACTGAAATGCATTAACCTTCTAGAATTTTCATACCTGTATGCAACCAGCAGCAGAGGAAGGGGCTACGAGTGGAAAGAAACTTGTAATGTTGCCTGGGAAATGGGCTCATGAAGTGCTCAGGATCATGGCCACAGTCAAGAGGGCTGATCCTCCCCTTTTTATAGAAATACACAGTTACTGGGCAGTCATAGCATGCTTATGAATGGGAACTGTGTGTTTCTGAGCAAAATCAGCACTGAGAATTAGGTTCAGACTGAGTCAAGGCTGAGCACTGGACTAGGACAACAGCTCCAAAGGTGGAATGGAAAGGCAGTTTGATGTTAGGTTCCTTTAGTTATTTTTATTGTATACACCTCAGGAATTCTGTTAAAAGAAAAAAATCTACAAAACTTGCTTTACCGCAAAACCACAGTTTTGAGCTGGTCCCAGGTGTCAGAAAAAGTGCTGTGTATCACCGCTAAATCCAAAAGTAAAAAGCATAATCTATTCCTATATTTAGTTATTTTCATTTATTAATTTGAAAGTGCATTTTAAGTTGCTGCCTCAGCCACACAGAGACAACAGTTTCAGAAACCCATAGGGCAGGGTAATTCCAATACCTCAACAGAGAGCCCTTTGGCACAAGCAGAAGCCTCTGTTCCAGTGACACTTTTTATAGAGTTTTAGCTTCAGACTTATACACAACAACTTGTTCCAGACAATCAGAAACAAATAGCTCAAAAATTTGCATCACACAGCTTCAAACATCTGGGGAAGCTAAAAGCCGGAATCAAAACAGGGCAGAGAATGTTAATCCTGCCATCCATGTGACACTACAGAAAGCAAAAATGCAGATTAATTTTATACTATATTCCTGTCTTTGGGACCCCATTTCAGTCTTTCTTCTTCCTCCCTAGTGGGAACATATTGGAAAAAGCTGGATGCAGCACACTCAAAGTATGATGTCTCATAATCTCTGATAGCTTTGGAGGTTGAAGATTTTTTTTCCCGATGTGGGCTCCTGTCCTCCGTGGCCTGAGAATTTGTGACCCCATTTGTCTTTCCAAAATAGAATCTCATAAAAGTGTCAGTAATAATTACAGTGTAAAAGTCCACGATTTGAGCCTGTTTCTTTTCTGTGCTTGTACTTGTTTCAGACAAGCATACAAAGGATTTAGTCTAAATTTGCAGTGACACTATGGCAGAGTCAAGCCCTGAGATGCTTTAATCCTCTGCTATTTAACACTATGAAATTCACACTGCCAAAGAGTACCAATGGGGGAACTCCATCTATGCTTTGATGTCACGTTACCTATTTTGGGCTATAAAACATTTCCCTCTTAATTTTGCTAGCCTCGCATCAAATGTGCTCAAAAAAGATAAACTTCCCAAGAGATTATTCAGACTAGGGGTTGAACACACACTTAAGAAACTGCTGCATTTTGGCAGGTCCTGATATTAATAGGCTGTGCAAGCCTAATGTCCAAGTCTTTTCCTTTCTTTTCTATTCATGTTGGGGTGTTTTTTTTTTCTTTTCTTTTTTTTTTTAACTCAGAATAACTCATTGTAAAAATTGGCTGCCAGCCTACCATTTGAAAGTGAAGAAAACATCTTGATTTAACATCTGAGCAGGGATTTTTTTTTTGTCATCTGTAAACAATTGGACCATATGTAGTGTGATGGGAAACATGAAGGCTGTGATAGAATATCATTTAAGGAACCTGGTGTTTAATTACTGCTCTTGATTAGCTGGAATAGAAATTAGCTTTAAATGTTTCATTTACAATATCAATTTTAAAAGTATATAAAACAGTTCTCAGTAAGTTTAAGAAGTAGATGTGCTGATGATTGCAGTTACTCTGATTAGTTGCAGGAATAAAAAATAAATTTACAGATATATCTGCCTTTCAAAAAGAGACACATTGGTTCAAGGATAAAAGAAAGAACACAGACTATAGTGTTTGCTCTCTCTTTCTTGAAGAGTTCCTGAACTTTCCTTCAGATTAATCCAGTATCTTCCTGCTGTCCCTCAGATCAACCAGTAAATGCCATCAACTAATAAGCCCTCTAAGCCTGTTCTCCTTTTTTCAGGAGACAGAGAGCTTCAAAGCTAGTGCAACATTATTAAAATAGCAGGAGGGAAATGTATGTCTCTTACACACCCAGGATTTACTGATTCATCATGGAAAGTCCCTGCACACAGCCTGTAACTTGTGTAAGATTTTCCCCAATCTTTCTTTGGAGGTAAACGCAGCTGCATTTTCCTATCATCAGAGAGGAACATAAAGGGAAACGTCTGCTGCTGGAACATAAAGGGAAGGCCTGGTGCTCCCCTCCTTCTTACTCCAGCCCTCCTTGAACCTGCAGGTAAGCCAAAGGCTCAGTATGTGCAACAAACTCTCATTAACATCTGCCCAAGACTGAAATTTCTTTCAACATCAGTCTCCAAAATACTCGTGGGCGGTGAGAGGAAGGGGAAGGAAACTACAACAAAAAAGAAACAAAATGAGCTTCAAAATGCTTGTCATTTTGGTGACAAGGTAAGGGAGAATATCTCCTGTGTCTCAACACAGCAGTTACTTCATAAATACATGGCTCTTTGCTTTAGTGGAGGACCAGGCAACAGCTGAGATAACATTTTACTATGATGCTAGATAGCATTTAAACAGAAAAGAAAGAAAATATGAAGACTCCTTGCTGAATCCTGTCTAGCTTGGTAAAAGCAGTGCATACATCTTGAGACTTCAAGTGTGGGACACCCAAGACCTGGCAGAGATAAGAAAAATTATGACCTTCTCTCATGATTTATGTATGTCGAAGAACACTCATGATATTTCTGATGAAACAGGTTCTATGTACTTTACATTAAAAAAAAAAAAGGTTGAGATTTCTTGGGTTATGCATTCATTTTGCAGGCAAAGTGGGGAAATTAGTTCACACTTTGATTACTTTTGATTGTTCAGTAATGTGTATATTAAATATAAACCCCATTTCCTGCACTTTCCTTGTGCCCATGTTCCCATGTCACAGAAATTCTCCACTCTGGTCTTAAACCAGAGCCAACAACCTATCCCCAAAATATTAGTTATGTCTCCCTGCCTATTTTGAGAGAATTTTTTAGGCCTCGAGCCTACAATGGTTGGACATGACCATTGTAGAGAATTCACTTAAGTTCCGATTGCTGAACTAACTGTTATCTCCACAGAAACAGAAAAAGACAGACAGTTGGCAGCCAGCAAAGAGAAGTTTAAAGAATTTATTCACACCAGTATCAGCTGTATGCTATCACTGGAAATCTGGAAATGCTGGTCACTGGGAGGATGTTGCACTGCAGGTAGGTTATTTTACAAGATGGACAAGTCTGTAGATCTTCTGTATTCTTCTGTACAAAGCAGAAGAGTATCTCAGCTTTTTTTTTTTTTTTTTAATAGCACTCCCTTAATTTTGTTTATACTTAAACTTCCTTGTCAAAAATGTCTTAAACTGTTGATTTAAATGCTTTTAATAGCAGAGTTAGTAATGAGAGGACTGAGCATTAAAGGTCAGAACAAAGATTAAGACTGGGAATTTTAATCCTACTCCTTGCACGTGGAATGCAATGCACACATGGAACTGATCAAAATTTTTCTTACAGTTTGCAAAAGTAAAAAATTATCTAATTTCGGAAACGTATAAAATAGTAATTGTTGACAATGTCATTGACAACATCAGTTATTTTTCAAAAGTTTCTTACAATTCTTACAGTGGAAAAAGTTTCAAGAGCTACTGAAATATTTCAGACTGATTTTGAATAAATGAAACATTTTCATAAGCCACTTCAATGTTAAGAAAAATAAGGGGGGGGGGGGGGGGGGGAGGTTTAACTCACCTAGAATATGTTCCTTTTGAAAGCTTTTAAATTAAAACAATTTTTTTAAATGAATGCTAGCTTCCTCTTTTCTCATTTTCCCCATATGAAAAGAGAGGATAACAGCTGTGGAGATCACAGTATACTGTCTCTCCTCACCCTGGCTAGAGAGCTATGTGCTTTACTGCTTTATATGTAGTCTATCGTGCTTCTTCCCACACAATCCTCTCTTTCTGGGTTAGCAGATGGTCCAGAGTCCAGAGAGAACACAGAGGGTTAGAACTGGTCATAACAAAGACAGTTCAGATACCGTTATGAAAAAGAAGACGGGGTGTAAAAGGAGAGAGATACAATCTTATTCTAAAGCAGGAGCTATCCTTTTAAATGAAAGAAAACAGGGGAAACTATGCCTATCTTTTTAAACATCCATTTTTGTACTTCAAAAGACATAAACAACACTTTCCCTATAATTTACACCAGGTCTGATTTCTTCCGTGAATGCAATTATGCTTAGTTGTTTCCTACTCATAAGATCTTATCACACTGTCACACTAATGTTCCAGTTTGAATACAACTGTTAGAAGCATTCTGTACCCCTGAAGGGCCTCTTAGTGACCAAGAATTTGAACTTCTGTCAAAATTTGAGGAAAGATTCAGAGGAGACATAAATGCAGATTTTCACACTGTGAGTCAAAATATCTATTACTATTTACACCTATCTGGAGTGTCACACTGAAGTGGATGCTTATCAACATATAAATATATATATATATTTTTAATCAAGATTAAAAAAAAAAGAGAAAAACAAAACAACAAACCACAAAACAACTTAAACCACCCTATAATTTTATTTGTTTTATTTTCACAGAAATGTGAAAAATAAACTCTTCTGTTTTCCTTTGATTTGAATGATGCCGATATACACATCTTAATATCAGGATTTGCCAATATCACAATCCTTGTTTCCCCCTAATTAACGACACCTTCTCACCACACAGGCTGAAATTTATCCTAATGAGAAAATTGTACCTGTTTGTAATCATTATTAGCATTGTTGATCTCGGATCCAGTAAAAATATTATTTCTTGTCTCAGGGGCCCCAGAAAAATAGCAACTTATTTTTTCTTACCTCCACAGTGCAATGCTGAAGTTAAAAAAAAGACATTGATAATCTAGAGAATTATGAACATCTGATCTTAACTCTTAAATTAGCCGTATGTTGAGTCTCAACAGATTGACAGTACTTATTAACATGAATGTAAAGTTTTAATATTTTAAATCTGCATTTTATTAATATTTAATCCAGGGTCATAGGTAATGTCCATGTGTGTCAGATAGAAAGGAAAGAAGGAGGTATCACAGGAATCCAATTACTTCTGCTTCTAATTGCAAATGACTTTCAATATTGAGGCAATGTTCTTCTCATGTGACCTTTACTGCGTATTCTAGACTTCATTAAACACCTTTCGTTCTTGTCAGTTCAGGTAAATCCCATCTTGTCCTAGTCCTCTGAATGTATTCTGTCATCTGTTCATGATCCCATGAAAAACGGGTCTAGCAAGAAAGATACATGGGAATGTTTAAGATATGTGCCATAATTTAATCTATATGTGGGACAAACCAAATATCTTAAAGTTTTTCTCACACAACCTTCAGGCAACCTAGATCAACTGTTATTGACCGTTAGACAATTTTTGTCTAATTTTACACAGTTTATATATAAATATTGGTTCCTACAACTGCTTTACTCTGTACAATGCAACCTTGGATTTTAAGCTTAAAGAGTGTATGCCATTCATTCCACTAAACTCTATGCTTTTTAACAGAAGAAACATTTGAAATCAAATTTTAAATTAAAAGTAGAGAATAGAGTTAAAGATCAGGCTAGTAGCATGTGAAAAAATCAATTATAGTTGTTTCCACATAAAGGAATATTCATACCATGAAATGGTATGTAGAATGCACAGGTTAATTTATAGAGAAATAGTAAAACAATAACAGTACAATAATTGTTGTAGTGTAATAATGTTGCATAATAATCAAGTTTTAGACTGAGCGCTGCCATTTTGCTAGTGTTATGCGTACACAATGCATTACATGAATAGTGCCAGTTATAGACATAAAATGAAACAGTCTATTATATGTTGTATATAAATAATAAGATAATGTAAATAAATGAATTGAGAAACATTTAAAGAAATAACTTCTATTCTCCCTGAAATTATGTTCTGTGAGTTTCTTTTCTGGTTTTGTTAGGAGTCTGCATCTGCAACACATGCTCGTATTTCAGCTTCTGTACTTGTAGATGAGAAAGTTATCAAGGAAATTTTAATTTTAGCCTATTTACAAAGTTACATTCTTTTATATGCATTATATTTATATATTGTTAGGCAGTCACTTTGTAGTAACTTTCTGCATCCAACACTTCCAGTTGATCATTTGTGTCCTTGTAACCCAAATCAAAATAAGTGAGTCCAGAGAGGCGACTATCTTCTGAGAAACCCTGAAGATGACCAATATTTGTCTCCTTTTCTTTCATGTGCACAGCTGAAAGGCTCAGTCATCAGAAGGGCCCCCCAAAGCCTTTACACGATTCAGGTTTATTTTACATGAACTAAGACAGCCTCCAGTTCAGGAGGAGCTTGTTTTTATGAGTCAGGATACACTAAGGCAAAACAGCTTGTTTAAAATGAAACTCAGTTCTTTGAAAATTATACCAAAAACTTTTTTATCAATAATCTTTTATTTATTAGAATATTGTCCAGTTTCCAAGGATGTCTTGGATACTTATGATTTTATTTCACAAAAAGTTACTAGGAAGATTATACCTTGAATGTAGGTGCAGGTCTGTATCTTTCCTTGGTTTTTATCTACTTTGCCTTACATGGGCATCTTTTAAATTGTCATGAATTTAGCCTTTTTTTTCATCCACAAGTATGAAACCTTTGTCACAAAATGTGATTTTGAGTAGCTCTCCTCTTGCCTGACTTCAGCTATAGAAATTGGTATTAAATTAACAATACCAGATCTCAGAATTGTAAGAGTGTCATCTTTTGGAACAGGTGGAAATGAAGGCTGTAGAAAAAAAATGTTTAATGTCACATGTGTTTTATATTCCTTGTATTGGTAGCAATAAAAAAATACTGTAACAGGGGAATCTAGAAAGAGTAATCACATTTATATTGTGATACCTTATAAGATAAAAGACATACAAAAAGGGCATTGTCACAGCTTGGATTTTGATACTCTGGACCCCGTTATCTTCTCCCTCAGCTGTCATCCCTAAATCAACTTGACTTACAATACAGTAATCCCTGAGTTGTATCTGAGTCTTCTCCATGCATGAGCTGTTCTCCTGTATTTTGTGCATCTCCTGGTGGTCTCTACTTCCAGCCCAGAGCCAACTTTAGCTGCAAATGCTGCTCTTCCCGCAACCTGTGACAGGGCAGGCTCAAGCTGGGCTGAGTGGAGGAGTTCCCTCGAATGTAGGTAACTTGATACAGCTGTGACATCATGTAATTGTGTCTGAAATGGGTCTTTGATATTTTTACAGGTTTTTAATATGTGGTTTGAAAATTCGGCACTGATAATCACATCTTTGCTTTTTATAGAATAAGAATATTAAAGCCACCAAAATAAAAAGGACAGTAGTAATTGATATGCACAGAAAGAACATATATATATATTTTGCCATCTGCAAATATTAATGAAGCATAAATCTAACGCATTAAGTCATGTTACCACACCATATAAACAGGACAAGTTTTACAGTTCACTTAAAGGGCAAATTAGATTGGCATCTACTGTTATGTTCAGGTTAAATTCTTGAGCTTTTAGAAATTCTGGGGCTGAGTGTCTATTTTCTTATTTTTATGTAGTTGAATTTTGTCAGTTTCCAGTACCAAAAAATTACACATTATTTTTTGAAATAATCTTTGCAGACAAACAGTACATTTTCCTTCAACCTATAAAACCCAAACATTACTGGCGTAGTAAATATGTATGTTTCAGAACAGGAAGAAAAAGAAAATGAATACCAGCTAGAATATTTACCATAAATACTGTTTAAAGAAAAAATGTGTTTGATCTTTGGCAAGTTCCCTGACTTTGAACTCACACTAGACAAATGATTACGGAGGGAAGATTCATGAATAGCTACTCCTCCACTTGTAGGCTCTTATATTTGACTGTGCAGCCAGCATTCCTGACTAGGGAAGACCTTTGCTCCCACATATGTTACTAAGGTCAATTATTTTTGGTACATTAGGACAGAAAGGGGGAAGAAGGGGAAGGTCTTTCAAACTATGGGGTTTCAATTAATTTAAAACACATATTAATGGGCTCCAAAATAATAGCATTTTAACCAGTGATTTCATTAAACATATTCTCAGATGCATAACCATTATTTTGCTTGGTCAGATGTTTTCTCAAAGGAGAGTTCATTCATTTTAACTGCTTAAAATATATGATGAATGAACCAATTTGCTTTTTTATTTACATTTTACTGTGGGTAATATTTTATTAAAAATACCACCACAAACCAGCAGAGTACAGCTTTAATCAGTATTTAGTTTTCAGGGCAAAGCTTTCTTTAAATGCAAAGAATATAGAAAGGTTAGGTTATGTTTGCAAATCAGCTACCCCTGGTTCTGATGTTTAGATGCTACCATAATTAGTTTTGTATATTCTTGTAGCATACACCTAATATTACAAAATAATTATATGTGTGATAAACCATTAAGCTAAAGGGTATTTGGGGATATGGGTTATTGCTCTTGAATAGTAGTTTTGCCAGGACTGACTTCACCAGCATGATGCAGACATCTTAGCAACAAGCTTAATGGGTGAGGCTTGTAAATAAAGTTAAGAAGCAATTGCATAAAAATAAAGGAGGGTTAGACTGATGCAAGACAAATGTGATGTAGCAACTCATGTTGTCTGCTGTAAGAGATCTGCATGAGCACATATGTAACAGCTGAGGAATTAAGTACTCCAGGCACCACTTCCTACATTAGGTGTTTTCTGTACGACCCTGAGCAGATCACTTAACCCTTCTAAGTCTTCATTATCTTTTAAAATTCATGCAGCAATATTGACCTGCCCACAGAAAGAGCTCTGAGAACCCCAGAGCAGTATCAAAGTATAATTTCTAAGATTTTAAATAGTAGCAGTGGAGTGCCAAGAAGGGGAAAAGCAAGAAGTACTCTTTCGAAGCAAAGGAATCACATCTTAGTGCGCATGTGTACATTTGGTTATCTACATACACGCATCAGTGAAAGTAACAACATTACTCAAACAATTACATTGACACCTCAACAACATCTGAGATTTACTGTCCAAAAATGCCGCTAGATGACCTGCCTGAAAATGGAGACCAGAGCCATGACTCCATGCATTTCGCATCTCTACTATCTCAATTAAGCCTTGTAAGCCAACACTTCAGTAGAGCTTATTTCATTGTACCTCTCCCTTTATTTCTGCAAAATAATAAGTAAAAACACTGGGTCCACAGAAATTCAAAATACCTCAGCTTGCACGACTTGCATCTTCGAGCAGGTATGTGAATGGATTTTTTTTTTTCTTAATTTAAACTTTTCCTATAGGACTGCTTTTAATAAATAGTCATAGAGAATTGCTTTGGATGGAACAAAGTTGGTTGTTACTTGGATTGAGAGGTGGAGTTGTCCTTTTCAGTCCTTAAAAAATATAGTTCTATATGACCATTTGACTTAAACTGGACCAAGCTGCTGCAGAGATGAATGTCTTATGTAAAACTAAGCATAGGTCAGAGTTTCAGCAAGTGTATTGCATTTAGAGAGTGTACAGAAGATTTAAATGGGGCAACAGACCTTGTGCTGAACCTCTAAAAAGAGCTGAATGGTACCTTGCACATGAGGATACCTTGCAGGAAGCAGAAGGAAGGTCCTTCTCTTGTCAACAAAGGAGACCAAATCAAAACAAATAAAAAACATAAACAAACACTTAAATGAATAGGATTAAGACATCTTACCAGAATTAATCATATCTGCCAAGTCATTTGCTTGTGGTCTCCATATTACAGAGTTTGATAGCTAAATGACATTAGACCTACCTGTTATGCTGTAGATGCTACAGTAACAGCTGTCTGACTTGGTAGGACTGGACCTAGCAAATGCCAGGGTGGTCCAGAAAGTTAGATGGAATATGGCTGGGACTCCATAATAAAATAAACAAATCAGTAATAGATAATGGGGACATAAATACCTTTATTACACAGTAATAAGTTCTGGGAAAAGATAAGATTATTATAGAATTATGCTGTCCCTTCTGTATTTAAGTTTTGAATGAGTAGATTGAGCAAAAACGCTATGCATTTTGTTGTTAATGGGTGTTGATGAAACTCAGAAGTTATGACCTGCAGACTGATATAAGAATGCTCCTGAATTAATCACAATTTTTAGCTCTTCTATGCATGAATTAGGGCAACTATGAACTACCATATTACTCAGGTTTATTAGTAAAAGGCTATGAGACAGTCAGGAGACATCCAGTTGCTCTAATTTACCACACATTTTGATCTTTCTATTGGCCCTTCCAAGCCTGCAACCCCCCTAAATTCCTGTACTACTCTCTGCAGCAGTTTCAGAGATGAACAGGGAATTTTGGTCAGCTCAGCAGTCTAAGCATGATTACTGATGTATTAGAACAACTGCTGAGTTTTTAACTACTGCTACCTTGCTCAAACTGAGACACATCCACTGTGTCAAAGGTTGTGCAGATGGGTGATGTTTATTACTTGTACAGCTGCAGACAAAAAAAGCAGGCATAAAAAAGGCAAAGAAGGATGGGATTCCCACTGAAATTAATACTAATGACAACAGGGATCAAGATTCCCCTCCAGATGGTGTAGAGTTTTAAAATACATCTTCCACTTTGAAAGCAATAATGCCACCAAATTCCTCTTTCTTTCAAGTGAAAAGGAGGTGGCTATTACAGAGGGAAGCAGCATCGGGCTGAGACTTTTGGAGGCGCATGGTGCCATGGTAAGCTAGGCAGCTGTAAAAGGCATTATTCTTAAAGCTCTCTTCACATTAAACATATGCTTCAGGTATATATATATATATGTATATATATATATGTGATGTACACATTGTGTACACATAGATATATTTTTGTTAGTGTTTGGGTACCTCTGCTAAGTGTTTGCTCCCCTTCAACAAAGATAAAAGTGTAATCCTCAAGGTCTATTTTTAATATTATTTTTAACTCTGTATCTTCAGACATCATTTCACCCCCTCTGTACTTAAGCAAAGACTTCTTACTTTTTTATGTTTAATAATTCAGAGTATCGTATTTATATACTTCTTGAAGGCGCCTTGATTTGCTTATCAAAAAAGGGGAAAAAACCTCAGAGGAAAAAAATGTTTCCAAGAACTAAGGAAAAAAATCCCTTTCAGCTGAGAAGAACCAGTGAGAAGCAGCTTTGTTTGATCAGCATTTACTTTAAGAAAGTTGGCAGACATCAAACCCCTGTTGTAGTGAGCTAATTATACAAGAGCAAGAACCATCATCCAGCAGGAGAGGGACTGACCAACATGCATAGTTGCTGCATGCAGTGCCAGAGACAAAGCACAAATGATATTGCCCCCAAAGACTTCGGTGAACATAGAACAAAGAGGTGCCAAGTTATTATTTGGTGATTACTGCAATAATTGGGGCAGCTATTAAAAAGTCAGCAATGACGTTCAATAATCAGTCATATGCACCCAGAACAATGTTAAGGAATATTAAGCTCCTTCAGGAAAACATCACGATCAATAGTATGAATGGCTGAAAATTAATCCAGCAGCAAAAGAGAAACAATCAACAGATGCTGAACAGGCAGAGGTCAGTGCAACCCTGTGGAAGGGTTTAATGCTGCTTCTTGCAGCGTAAGCTATATGGGGAGACTAACATATTTATATATAAACAGGATGACAACATGTAAAGATCACATTAGTAAATTTTATACATTGCACTGCAAATGTCATGCAGGAAATATATTCCCTTGATTGATATGCAGAATGTTTGCCAGAACATTGACAGCCAAAATAAGTTCAAAGTCATAGGAAATGTTGTCATCAGCCTACTGTAAAAATGTACAATTACTTTCTATTCTCTTTCTGTTTAAAGGTGACTACTATCATCTTTTTCCCTAGGCTACTTGTTCACTGTAGCTTATTATCATTACAAAGTATTATAATGGATTAGCTTTTCCATATTGTGTTCATATCGGGAAGGGCATGTTTCAGACAGCACACTGACAAGATTTTTGAAAAGGCATTTATTTCCTCACTAAAAAATTACCAGGCAGCTTGTTTTCAAGAATAAAAATCTCTAAATTGCATGCTTGCAAATTCCTCTTTTCCAATAATTCATTTAATATAAAGAAGTCAGAAAGAAGCAGCAAGCAGTATCTAATTAGTATTTCCTAATGCCCAACTAATGACAAGCATGACTCCAATTTATAACCAAACTATGTTTTTACATTGTAAAATTCAATTACATTTACTGACAGACTTTGAAATGCCACATTATTTACATTGGCAAACTTTGCAGTCTCTCAGTATATTTATTAACATTCTTTTCACAGAATAAAGTGTATATACAATATAGATCACTGCATTCTTCATTTTTTAATTTTTTAATCTTTCAAAGCGATATGTACATCTGCCGGAGTAGGATGGATCTGCCTCATTGCCGATATCCAAAAGACTAAATACAGCCAGCAGTAAATTTGCCCTCCCTTTTGATTCTCCAGTCAAAACAAGGTAACCTTGACATTTCTTTTCGTTCTCTCCCTCCCTCTTTCTCTCTATCCCTTTCTCTCCTGCTCTTTTTCCCGCACACACCCCCACGCTGCACTCTCTGTGCGCACATCAACAATTTTGAGCTGTGAAGAGGTTCAATTGCCACCTTAGTGACTCACTTATAATGCACAAATCATTTACTAGGATAGCTTGAGGACATGACAATGACAGAGAGACATCTGTTGGGTGGATGGGATTTAAAAAAAAAAAAAAAAGGAAAAAAAAGAAATAATAATAAAAAAAAAAAAGGTTATTCACAGCTGGTACATTAGCCATGCTAGCCACTAGGCCACCTCAGTGTCCTAGTCCTACAGCTCCACTTTCCTCCTTTCTGCCTGCTCCCTGCTGTCAGCTGCCAAAAGATGTCTGTTCTCACCCTTTGCTGAATGAAAAGGTGCTAATGCATGACTTCAGGATATGTCAGAACATACAGTACTTACAAGTGTTTGGAGATGCAGCCAACCTGACCATGGGGAAAAGAAATGAGTAACTAAAGAGTGATTTTCTTGAAAAAGAATGACTAGGAAAATAGTGAGGGGGCTATTCTTTTTTTCTAGCTGCACCAGGCAGGACAGGTTTTTGTCTTCTTGATGCTTGTCTGCATTTCTTGTATAGTACTAAATATCCTACCCAATGTTCAAAAACTGCGCTGAGTTTTCTTCTGCTTATAATTTCTATACTAACTGACCTTAAAAATATATCCCCAAAGGAAGACAAATACAACATATCTAGAAGACTTGTAATAAAATAAACAGCTTTAATAACAGCTTTCTTTTTCCTCCCCCCCCTTCTAAATTAAAAAGACAGAAAAGAAGAGACAGAAGGAGGGGGTTGAAGAAAATGTGATTACAAAAAAAAAATACTTTGCTGTTTCACATAGCTAAAGTGCCAGAGAACAACAGAGTATTCAGACAGCGGTATTCTCTACAGTGGCACACAAGGTTTGTGTTCTGACATAAGCCCAAAAGGCAGAGGGGACTGGTGCACTAGTTGAGCTCGCCAGTAGGCTTCTGAAGGGTTTATTTTCCCAAAGTAGTCTGCCGGTCAAGGTTGCACGGGGCAGTTTGAAAAATGGTTTAAAACTCTGCACTACAAACCTTTAAAAAAATCTTCAGTGAGATGTCAGTGGGGACAACTTTTGCACTCTACACAGTAAAATACCTGTACTCTTGTTAACTTTTTTGCATAGCATGGCACCAAAAATAAAAAAAAAAAAAAAAAAAGAACCCACAAAGCTAACCAAAAGTTCTAGGGGAAAAAAAAGAAAGGCTTTTTTTTACTATTTTTTTTTCCAGTGAGAGAAACATGTTTTATTTATTTTTTTTTTTAATTCTAATATTAAGCCCAGCAAACATTTCCAAAGCTATTGCATAGACATGCAATAAAAAACCTCTACTACACACACTCCTGAAATTGGTACACAGAATAATGAAATCTCCCAAAGTGACCTGGCATGCAACTGTGCCTCAGATCCATCTAATACCTTGCAGATGCTCCTGTTAAGAGTTAAACACATCAACTAATGACTAGAAGAAGGGTAATATAACCCCATTTTCAAGAAGGGGAAGGTGGAAGACCTGGGAAACTACAGACCACTCAGTCTCACTTCTGTGCTTGGCAAAATCTTGGAGCAGCTTCTCCTGGGAAGCACGCTAAGGCACATGAAAAACAATGAGGTGGTTGGTGGCAGCCAACATGGTTTCTCAAAGGGGAAATCCTGCCTGACCAATTTGGTGGACTGTTATGACTGGGCTACAGAACTGACGGACAGCGGCAGAGCAGTTGACGTCATCTACCTGGACTTGCGCAAAGCATTTGACACTGTCCCACATGACATCCTTGTCTCTAAACTGGAGAGACATCAATTTGATGGATGGACCACTCAGTGGATAAAGAACTGGCTGGATGGCTGCATGCAAAGAGTTGTGGTCGACAGTTCAATGCCTAGTTGGAGACCAGTAACGAGTGGTGTCCCTCAGGGATCGGTGTTGGGACCTGTGTTGTTCCACATCTTTGTCAGTGACATGGACAATGGAATTGAGTGCGCCCTCAACAAGTTTGCCGACAACACCAAGCTGTGTGGTTCAGTTGATACGCTGGAGGGAAGGGATGCCATCCAGAGGGACCTTGACACACTTGTGTGGTGGGCTGATGCCAACCTTATGAAGTTTAACCAAGACAAGTGCAAGGTCCTACATCTGTGATCACGGCAATCCCAGGCACAGCTACAGGCTGGGCAGAGAAGGGGTTCAAAACAGCCATGCGGAGAAGGACTTGGGGTGTTGGTTGATGAGAAACTTGACATGAGCCAGCTTCAGTGTGCACTTGCAGCCCAGAAAGCCAGCCATATCCTGGGCTGTATCAAAAGGAGCATGACCAGCAGGTCAAAGGAGGTGATCCTGCCCCTCTACTCTGCTCTCGTGAGACCTCA
>NW_009919776.1:20051-32893 GCF_000696875.1 Nestor notabilis
TATGAAGACAGGCTGAGAAAGTTGGGGCTGTTCAGCCTGGAGAAGAGAAGACTGCATGAAGACCTTAGAGCAGCCTTCCAGTATCTGAAAGAGGCCTATAAGGATGCTGGGGAGGGACTCTTCATTCAGAACTGTATTGGTAGGACAAGGGGTAATGGGTTTAAACTTAAACAGCGGAAGTTTAGATTAGATATAAGGAAGAAGTTCTTTACAGTGAGGGTGGTGAGGCACTGGAATAGGTTGCCCAAGGAATGCTTCAAGGAATGCTCCAAGGAATGCAAAGTTATGAATGCTCCATCCCCGGCGATGTTCAAGGCCAGGTTGGACAGAGCCGTGGGCGACATGGTTTAGTGAGCCATGTGCCTGCTCATGGCAGGGGGGTTGGAACTAGATGATCTTAACATCCTTTCCAACCCTAACTAATCTACGATTCTATGATCCTAATGCTCTCCCTGAGTCACCTCTGAAATTGACACTTCTGCAGTTGTAGCTTGTGAGGGAGAAAAGGAACAAGGCAGGGAGTCAGGAAGAGTCTCTTTCCTTACTTGAGGAGCAAAACCCAATTTCCTTGAAAATAAAATGTTTCATTGCCTAACCATGTTAAAATTAAAAAAAAAAAAAAGGAATTATTGCCTGCCTATGGTAGAGGTTCAATTCTAGGATTTTTTCTTGCTGGACCTGCTAAGAAGGCCAGCAAGAAAGACATATTTTCTCTGGAAGAAGGACAAATACTTCCCTATTCACCAGATACTCAAAGATGCTACACATTCAGTAACCTTGAAGTTTTTTTAAAACAGAGTCAACAAGCCCCCAAAGGTCTAAACCAGTCCCAGACCCAGGTGGACAAAGGTGTCATTCCCCCACTGTGCCTTGTGCCATACTTATCTGCATGTTTGAACTGTTCCTGAAATTCCTGTTCATTTGCCAAGTTAGTCTGCATGTTCAAACTATCAGCAGTGCAGACACAACCTGTCTGTATATACACTTCTTCTGTTTGTCTGATGAGGTCACAATGATTCTACAGCAGCAATTGTCTGTCTTCAGAAAATTTAGATTATCTGGACTGAAAACTTTTGTTCACTGATAGATGGATGAGACTATTCAACTTCTTAGTAAACTTTTGTGGATTTTGCTCATCAGTGTCTATTTCAATAATGTATCCTGTAATACGGAAGGGGAGATTTTTCTCTACCGAGAATTTGCTTAAGAAAAAAGACATTAGGAAATGAATTAAACAAAAAGGTCTAGAATGTAGAAGTTTAAAAATTATTATTTAGTAATTAAATAATTAAATTATCATTATGAAGAAGAATTATTGTACAAAAATTAATTATATATAAAGAGAAGGACTTTTTGCAAGGCCATGTAGTGACAGGAAAAAGGGGAATGGCTTTTCATCTTTAAGATGAAAGAGGGCAGATTACAGTTAGATCTAAGGTAAAAATGTTTCACACTGAGGGTGGTGAGGCCCTGGCACAGGTTGCCCAGAGAAGCTGTGGCTGTCCCATCCCTGGCAGTGTTCAAGGCCAGGTTGGACAGGGTTTGGAGGGACCTGGTCTAGTGGGAGGTGTCCCTGCCCGTATCAGGGGTTGGAACTTAATGAGCTTTTAGGTCCCTTCCAACTCAAACCACCCTATGATTCAGTGACTCTATGATTTTTTGAGCAACCTTTTATATTCAAAATAATATTGCCTATTAAATACATGCAGCAGAAAAATAAGAATGAATCTGATCCAATATTGGGGTTTTCAAAAAAGATTAATTCTAACATGGCCTTGCTTGGACTGATAAAAGGAATGATTTGTATCAGGCTCTTTCTGCCTATCTCCATATATCCACCTAAAATTTTACACAAGCACTCTAAGGACAAGTAGCAAAAGTATGCACTTATAGAAAAGTAATACTTCATAAATATAAGATAATGTTATTATCCTCTTGTTGCAGAGATGCAGAGATCAGTAATTTTTCTCCCAACTATTCATTAGCACTAGAGAAATAAGAAATAGGGCTGTAGGACTGCCACTGGCCAAAATTAAAAATAAAGGAAAAAAAATTTTTTTTACCCGTTTGATGACTGTCTGCCACATGTTGCTTATGTGTACAAATCTATTTTCATGTTATTTTTTAACTCTTTTTAGTCAAGGGGCAGTTCAGTGTTTTCCTATTTTTAACTTAGCACAGTTAGAAGAAGGGAAAGTTTCTTGGTCTTTGGATGGTTTAGCTCTTCTCTTTTCACCTTTTTTAATCAACTTTTGTTTCACTCCAACAAGTTGTCTTCTGGCACAAGCAACATAATGTACACAAATTAAAATGAAAATAGAGAAGGTCAAGTCTTGCCCTATACCTTGGTGAAATTTGACATAGTAGTTGTAATTCAGTTGCTATTTGTGATAACAAATGACCTCAAATATTTATTAAAATTCAGAATTGACAGATCTTGCCAAAAAGAAATATTGGTTGAAGAAACTATCTTAACATTTGTTGTTCAGAACTTAGCTGGAGCCCAGTGGTAATACTGTCAAAAAGGCCAAAAAGTGCCATTCACTAATCCTGTGGTTAAAACACACAGAAGTTAATCCTGATCACCAAAACTCCAAAACAGAGGTTGGAGCTGCCATACTACAAGATAACAGTTTCTATGAGCAGTCTTTTGCAAATTCCTTCTGCAGAGACAACTATGGGAAGCTGGGCTTCAAACAGACCCTCAACTTTCAGTTTTTAAAGAATTTTTCGTTTGTGTTTAGTGAAAGCATTTTACTTTAGACAGAATGGTGCAACACATCTCTCTAGGTAGAAGAAATAAATCTACATGCCAAATCCAGTACCAAAACCCTATTTTATGTGCAACTGAAAGTCAGAGACGAGCTTTGAGGGAGTTCCAGTTAACTTTGCATAGTTCAGCGATAGCTCCAGATGTTTCCATGTTTCCAAGTAGTAGAAACAATTAATATGCTGAACTGCTTGCTTTGTCACTGACACCCTCAACCCAAGAATTGCTCCCTCTGTGTTTGCAGTTTCTTTGCACCTTCTGGACGTTAAAAGCACAAAGTAGCTTTAAGCTTTTAAGTACAGATGCTGATTGCTCTGGAAGATTCAGAAATTAACCATCATGGTGCATGGCTCGTTTGGGGCCATTTCACTACCTCTTTGCAATAATTTCTGGAACAAAGTAGCAATGAATTGTCTGAGAGTATATTTCCAGCTATAACGATCCAGTGTGCTTGATTTTGACCAATTCACTGTACATTCATTCCATTATGCACTGATTAAGGTCTCTGTATAAGAAGCTTACATGAATTTCAGTGGTGACCAGGGTTTTGTGCAAATCTGTTTCACCCAAAAAAGTTTCATCAGTATTAAAGATATACTGCATATAAACCAGATAAATTTATAATACCACAGTATAACAATCAGCATATTTTTGCATTGGATTGTTTTGTCAAGATCACTTCCAACTTCTGTCTCTGGAAAAGTTTCCTATAGGAAGTTGTCTCTTAACTCATACCAATGGCATAGAAGGTCTAGACCAGAAGTTCATGCCAAAAGTAGTGAGGTTTGTTTAAGAAAAGGCTCAAAATGAAGAAGAATAAAAGGACTTCAGAGCATGCACAGTTTGTTAATGCTAACCATCCAAGGAATTTTTAGATTAAGATGGGACATACCTGATGAATTTTGCTGCTTCAAAGATTAGTTATTCCTTTAGCAATTGCAGATTGGATTGTTATCTATCAAACTCACATACTGCAAAGCTTTTAGATATACTGGATCCTTCCACCTAAAAAGCCAAACTCAGTGCTTGAGATGGAAAAATATTTGTGTCATAAGTCTGGAAGTCTGGTTCTAAACATGACTAATATTCATGGATCAAGGAAAATACCTTGAACCATCTTGAAAGGCAAAACTGCTATTTCCCACTAAGGCACCTATAAAGCCCCTATTTCCCAGTAACTTTTCAGCCCTAATCAAGGCTACATCTGCACATAAAAAAGTCAAAATACGTACAATTGCATTTTTTTAATCGAAGAAAAAATGTGGCTAATCACTAAGTACTACTAATGTAGTTAATCACTAAGTTTCAAAAATAAGGTGGCATAGAAGGTTGGTATTTTCACCTACGAAGTTTTTCATCTCTCTATACTGCACATTCTGCTTGTTGAAATTAAATATATATTCTTCTTTGGCTGTGTAACAGCTTTGCAACTGGAACTTAATTAACAACTTTGCTATTAACATTTTAAGGAGAAACATTTTATTAAATATCTCTGGCTCTAAGTAGGCCTAAGATCCAGTTTTTCTGAGCTTCATTGAACAGGAATTAATTTTTCTGTTCTGAGAAAATACAGTCTTTACAAAAAAACCCCACAACTTCTATCCTTAAACATACAAAAAGTAAGCCTGTTAAAATTTGTTGAAAACAAATTACAAAGAACGACAGTACTTTGGGTGAATTAAAATATATTATTTTTTACTATTTTTTGTGATGTCAGCTTTTAATTTTTACCACTTTTTTGAGAGCTATTGCCTCTATTACCTGTATTTTCCTTCTATAAAATCATAAATGGGGTAGTTCAACAATTTCAAAACTGGTTTTGTGATATTTATCAAGACACTGAGAAAATGGTTTCAAAATATTGAAAAATCTGTTAAAAGTTTTCACTTCTGTAGTAGTTGATTTGATGAAATGACATTTTCAGGATACATTTTTTTTACCCATACTCTCCAATCTTGATGGTTTTGATGGAGTTTGTTTGCAAAATAATATACTCTATTTCTGTAAACTATATGCCTCAGTTGCCTTTTCTTATATTAATAAAATATGTTCCTATTGAGTGCAAATAAAAGTTGGTTGTCATTCATCTTTGGTTAGAAAGTGATGAGTAGAAGAAGGAAAGCCAAATTTCCAAAGTTTAAGTGGTTCTCCCAGTCAACAAATATGGTATCTCCTAGTGGAAGAATGACCAGTGGTAAAGAATGTCAGGAAAGCACACTGAATTTGATTATGGCTTGATGGTGTTAAAAAATAATTTAGAATCCTAAAATTTGAGCACTTCATCTAAAAAATATCAATCATTCCAGGTACCAAAATCAAGGTTTTAATGGGGTGAGAGTGTAGTCAGTAGGAATAAAATAGGTATAGTGTTCTTATAATGCAGTAAATGAAGGCATTTCTTCCCCTCGTTTCCCCTCTGCTTCTTTCGCCTACCCCTTTTGCTCTTTCACTGAACTACTTATTCTCTGCTCATACAGTCAACCTGATTTCTTTATATATGCAACCTTCAGGTTAAATGGGAATGAGACTAATTAATTACCATGCTTGATTTCTGATCTTTAGTGTCTTCCAATGAAATATGATAACTGCATTGATATATGGTTTGCTGGCAATATTCACCACCTTTCTATTTCACTGTATTCTTTTACAGTAATTATGCCTCTAACTTAATATTTTATTCATGCATGAAGACTTTTTGCATAACTGCTTGTTCTTAATAATAAAAATACATAAATAAAGGTTGGTTGAACTTTTTCAGCATGTTTGGGATAAACAAACTGAACTGATCCCTGGTATGATTTCTGTCTACTGAAAGAAGATATTAAAAATATTGCCAGTTAAGAACTGAGGCCTACCATCCTGTTCAGAAAAAGAAGACAGAAGCATATATGAATGCATAATATCTGTAGAGTTCAAGAAGACTGTGGATTTGATACTTAAAGAATATTTAGGATGTCAGACGGATAGAGTTATGATACTGAATAAGCTTATACAGAAACACTGCTAGATGAGAGTAATTTCTGCTAATTTGGTTTGTTTATCTTTTCATGCCAGTCTCAGTAATGGGTAAAAATTCTTTTGCCAGTCACCAAAAGATGGAAAAAATCCATAGTTTATCATTTCATACATTGTAAATTGCATTCATGCCATTACATGCAGAACCACGCACACTTGGAATTTACCTGTTTGAAGGATGCCTGCAGGCCTTTATGAAGACGATACAGCAGTATGATTTGCCTACAAGTATTCTATTTAGGGATTGTTGGAGTTTAGTTTGGGTGGGGTTTTTTGGAGGGGTGTTGGTTTTCTTTTTTCCTTCCATTAGCAATGTTTGTGACAATGGACAGAACTGTATCCCAATCGCAGACAAGAAAAGCAGGAGAATTTTATTCATATGGCTAAAGTAACAACAACGGAATCTTGCTCCTGTGTAAGAAACATAGAGCAAAAAAAAGCTCCTGTTTTTGTGAGCTTGCACAGAGACCAGACAGTTGGCAATACAGAAAGAACTGACTGGATTCACTGTTCCCCAGCCTTTCCAGAAAAATATTATCCACAATTTTGGTTGGTGAATTTAGACTCTCTTTAGTCTGATTTGTTACACATGAAAGGTTTGTGAGAGAACAATTTTGTTTGAGCATTGAGAGAGAGAAAAATGAAGCACACTTAAAACTAATTATTTTTTAGCTGTTTAATAATAATGGGTGGAGAGAGAGATTCAGTATTCCAGATTTGGTTAAAGCTCATTAGGACTTGTACTTTGTGGATAGCCAGATAAATAGACTGCAAAATATACATTTGTAGGAAATGCGAGTCAATGACTCCGGATGCTTCTGAAATGAGTCATTCAGGTGGTACCAAAATGTTCCTGGGCACCCACTGCGGTTACCTCTATAAGAAAACACTTTCTACGGAAAAGCGTAAAACCTAGATAAGTTGAAAAGGGAATGAGAGGATGTATAAGGAATCCCATGGAAAAGAAGAGGGGTAATGGGCACAAGGTACTCCTGGTTTGATTCTGACTGGACACAAGAGGAAAATGTTTCACCATGAGAACAGTCAGCTGTTGGAATAATCTCCCCAGGCAAGTGGTGACTTCCCAGCGTTGGGCACTGCTGAGATTCAGATGTACAGGGTGGTAGAACATCTAGTCTAGGTCATGCTTTGCCTAGAAAGGATGGACCAGATGACCTTTAGGTTCCTTCCAACCTGGTATTCTCTGATTTTATGGTTCTATCCTTCCCATTTGTTTCTACAGACTGTACACATGAGGTGAGGGAAAGGAGTGGTTTAACAGAAGGACAGTTACTGCCTTCAGAAATGCCTGATTTCTCTTCCCATCCCTGAGGAGGGATTACACAAAGTCAGGAGAGAGGAAATAAGATCAATACTACTCTACTTTGCAGTAATAACATGCAAACATGCCTCTTCATAACTACTACTTACAGGTCAAGTGTATATACTGAGAAGAAGTGTTTTGCCTCTCTCCACCTATAAATTCTGTCATTCAAGTATAAAAATCCCATTTTTAAACCCTGACTGTACCCAATCTCCTTCCTCTCTCTTTGGAACTGGCTGTTTTGCTTTGTGAACTATTATAAACATAACACTCAAACTTCCTTAGCAGCATCTGTTATTTTCCATTAGAACTGAGTGAGAACAAATAAAAAGAATTTTCTATTGTCTTCAGATGAAAGAAGGTTTGTATGTGTGAGTTAGTACTGATGATTGCATGAATGCAGATGCAGTGTTACATTTGATTGGTAATTAAAGTCAAGTACCCCCAAGTTTAGGCAAAACCCAAATAGCTAATTACAGGTTTTATACTACAAAACAATTGTAGTATCAAAAGACCCCTCAGGGAAAACATAAATCTACAGGGATTTTTTTTTTCCTTCCAAATTCTATAGTAGATTCTCTGGGTTCTGTGGAAATGTAATTGCAAAGAAGAGAGAAAGACAAAGACAGCTCCCCTGCTTGATTCTATCTGCTCTTATACTGCTGCTCCGCTTTTCTTCATCTACTTCTCAGTCACCCTCATGACACCAGGTTTGGAAAGTTAAAAGTAACTATAGTGCCCAGTTCTTACTCCTGCTGTTTACAGTCACCCCTACAAGAAATGATAGCAGAAGAGTGAAAAAACATTAGCTGATTTTCTTTCTCTTCCCCATAACTTCACAATTTGCACCCACTTTTGTTAACTAATTGAGTAAGGGAGCACAAATCTTCCTGCCTTTCTGTCAGACCAAGGTCCCTTCTGGTTCTTTTGGCCCAGATTGTATTTTACTGACATTATGTGTACAATGAGACAAATGGAAATACAAATATTAAATGACAGCTCTAAGTTGTAAATTGTGATCACGACCTGGATGACAGGCTGAACGTAACAGTACCTGTTCCTTGCTTTGAAGCCCATCTTTGACTTTAAAGTCTCTCCTTGGCTTCACTCTTCTTCCCTTGGCTTGTGTTACTGGACTGCAGCAGGCTTTACTGGTGCTTTTACTGGTTATCTGTCCCTTTCTCTTTTTCCATGGTTTCGCAAAGCTTAAGTTTCAAAATCAGATTTATTATGAGTAAAAAATGAAAAATGAACAGCCTGCCTACAACACAAATGAATGACGTATATTAGTAAATGAAAACTTCTTTACTGTTCAGTAATACAGACTTGATTCAATATTCTTATGGAGAGGGCCTTTAAAAAAATGAATGGCAAACTAATATTTTCTACATTCTTCCTGAAAACTAAAGGATCTTTGAGTCTTACAACAGCCAACAACGCCCCCCCCCAACCAAACATTCATGGCAAACTTCAATAGATAAGCATTCTACATATTTTGTTAATGTAGAAGATAATGATTCTTCTTAAGAACTGGTGAGCAGATGAAAGCAAATTATTGGGTTTAAATATACATCACCTTGTTGGCTTGTTTCAAAGTGCTTTAGATTTCCCTCTTATCTAGAACTTCTAAAAAGCATTTTGTGCCAGATAATGAACTTGAAATTAGGATGTTATCACACTTTTTCTTCTAATGGTATCATTCTTTACATGTGCTACCACACAGCTTAATTAAAGTATTTCCCTCCAATTTTAATATAAATCTTCCTATGCCTGCTTTATCTGAATTTATAAGTGAATTGGCATGTTAAAAAGAAACCTTTCATAAAGCAATGCCTTTTTTCCTTACCATTATGAAAGCTTCACCAGAAATTATTGTTCCTAGCCACAAAGAAACTTGTCCAGAGTCCCTGTGATGAAGTTCACTGGAGCTTGCATTGTGGACCATGGTACTAAAGAGATACAGGTCTTGCTAATACAAAATGAGGAAATAATGTGCATTGTCTTTGCAGGTATCATTTCTCACATGACTTAAAATGCTAAAAAATATGGTTCGTAAGTTCATATGGCATATGCTAGTCATGATGTGTGTAATGCCATGAATGAGGGATGGCAACTTAACTTAGTGGGCAGACAAAAAAACCCATAATAATGACTTTTGGCAGGATTTGAGTTTTCTAAAAGTGATTTCAGCAAAGCTACTGTGTTATCATAGGCAAACCATACAGTATCCTTTGTTTTAGGGTACTGTTAATAACCACCTGTGTGTAGCACTTAGGATTCTTGGAAGAAAGATCTATTGTGGGTTTAAGGAACTCTATTACCACCAACCATTAAGAGTTGTTAAATCTTTATTACGTCTTGGCTGATCATTTTCCATCAACATGATTCAAAAGATCTGAGGTAATAGGTGGGTCTTTTTGAGACATCTGATCAATGGTGGATATGTAGCAGGCTTGACTGAATCTGGTGTGAAAGCAATCACTTACAAACACTTGGTGTTGAAATGAATTACTGGATGTTATTCTCTATTAACCTAACAGTTAAATTTGGAAAAAAATACACATAAAAATGAAATAAAACAATTAGATAACACTTTAAGTGGTTCATTATTATTAATTCATTTAGTATTCATTGTAACTGTGCTGGTCATAATGAATTCATTTGATATTAATGTGGATGTTCTGCAGCAATTTCATTGTAATGCGGTTTTAATTCATGTGCCATTAAAATAAAGCATTGTCAAAATTTATATTTATTATCCTAAGTGCATAATTTCATATTTTCAGGACGAAGGAATTACTGGTTTTGTTACTTCCAAAGTTAACTTCATATTTTCATCAGGAGATCCATGACACTAAGCAGATTAATTTCTTTTCCATTGTTAAGTATACTTGTTTCTATATCTTAAAGCAACACATACAGCTTAGCTGTATTTTTAAAGATTTTAGGCTGTATATAGGTCACAGCCTGCAAAACACTGAAAGTGGGCAGAGGTGCTTAAACAAAAACTTAGCAACGTGTTTCAAGTAAAAAACTATGCACTAGTTTATTATTATTATTTTTTTTTTTTATTTTTATTTATCTTAACTAGTATTTAATGGTAACTTCTCCTACATACAGTTAAACTGAACAATAATATTGTAAGCAACATACAAGTTGTAAGATCTGTTCAACAGTTGAAAATGTAATGAAATCAGAATTCCTGTATGTTTTAGTCAACAAGAAAATTGAAGTTTAGTTGTTCTCAGTTGAAACAGAACACATACTAAGGCATGAACAAGCAATTTTTAGATGGACTAATAATCAGAAATATGTTTTACTCTCCACATAATACCCCAAAAATTTCAAATATTATTTAATACTTTTAGCACAATGTTCAGATATGTAATGTTGCCAGGCAAATGTTAATTTTCAAGTTGAAATGTTTTATTTAGTATCTAGAAATTAACAGAGATCGTGAATTTCAGTAACAGAATTGCAGAGAAAGGGTCTGCAGAACAAGTGCCTTGCTGCTCCACATATTATGGTCATATCCACCCTGTTCTTCCAGGTGCTTATTTTTGATGACGATTTTGCTTGTTTTCTCACTCCTTTGCTTCCTCTTTGCCAGCCACAGAAGACTGGATCTTCAGTCAACATCTGTCAGTTGAGGCCAAATAAAACCTATGTTTTTCAAGTTTGTTCCACATTGATCAGGTCTCAGTGTAAGGTGGCCCGTCACTTGAAACAAACAAATAAAAATCATTCTGAAAACTCACTCTTTTTTTCCTCTGATTGAACAGTAAAAGTGAACTGTTTTTAAAATTGTAGTGGTTTGTGTAATCACTGAAGTGGGAAAATTAAAAAGAAATGCAACATTCTTACACCTGTAAATGTGCTGAGACAGATTAAATAGATGTCACCTAGCCTTGGGGGCACTACTTACCCCATAATTCTTTCGATAGCAAAAAGGTTACAGAAAAAATGAGGTCAACTTGGGAGAGGGGAGAAAAAGGGGGAAGCAGGGGGGGAGAGAACAAGGTTAGACTGGTTTTAATGCTTTAATGTGCCATGCTTTTAATGGGAGCCTTTGGTGTTATACTCTAATATGAAGTTTCTTGACTACAGATGCAACACAGAATGAATGTAGGGCTATACTAAATCAACAAAAAGGAGTGGCTTCTACATTTTGCTGCATTTTTCACTATAAAAAGTAATCCTGATTTTCTTGTGATAATCATCCAAACAACCACAATAAAAGGATTGCTTTCCTTACTTTTTTTTTTCCTCTCTGTAGTTCTCTACACAAAGTCTCTTTTTACTATTGATCACAAAAAGAAACATTAAATCTCAAAGGAAAGAAGGTATCATCCAAGGCATAAAAAAAATATCTGTAGTTGATCTGGCCTGTAAGGAACAGTGTGCAAGATCAATAAGGTGAAAACTGAAAATGCAACCTTTCTGGTGTCAAAGCGTGACTGCTCTTTGTTGGCCCAATGAAAGATATTGCTTTAATCTGCTGTACTTTGTCTACCAAAGAAAAATTAAAAGTTCAAGGTTTAAGCCTGGTTTTTAACTCTTCATATGCTCTAACGCTATATAAATAAGTGTACACCTGAATGTTTCTGTTTTTGTTTATCCTTCTTTTCTACTATACTCAATTCTGTAAGACAGTAGTAAATTAACTATTTACTATTTTTAGGTTGTTAAGTAATAGGCACTTGCTGTTTAATACCTTCCACCCATTCAGAAACAGAATTTTGGTGGCCTGAAAACCTGTATGATGTGGACTGCTGTTTCATGTATGGTAGTTGAATATGTCTAGAACCTTTGTGAGATTCATTCCCTTGCTATGGTCACACCTTGGCTGATTAACTGAAGTATAGTAAACATAACAGAATTTATATATGGAAGTCTTGTGGTTTAAGCCCAGCCAGTAACTCAGAGCCATGCAGCTGCTCACTGACTCCCTCTCTTCTTCCTCCCTCTGCTCCCAGGGGATGGGGAGGAGAATTGGAGGAATGTAACTCCCACGGGTTGAGATAAGAGCACTCCAGTAAGTAAGGTATAATACAAACCGCTACTGCTACGACCAAGAATAATAATGACAAGGGAAATAAGGAGAGAGGATACAATTGCTCACCACTTGCCCACTCATACCCAGCCCAGCCCAACCCAAGCAGTGAAGTGGGCCTTCTGGGTGACTCCCCCCAGTTTATATATGGTCATGACGTCCTGTGGTATGGAATACCCCTTTGGCCAGTTTGGGTCAGGTGTCCTGTCTCTGCTTCCTCCCGGCTTCCCCTCCTCCCTGGCAGAGCATGAGACTGAGAAAGTCCATGGTCGGAGTAAACGTTACTTAGCAACAACTAAAAACATTGGTGTTATCAGTGTTGTTCCCAGGCTGAAAGTTGTTACTAGTTCCCAGGCTGAAAGTCAAAACCACAGCACAGCACCAGCTACTGAGAAGGAGAAAAATGACTGCTGTAGCTGAACCCAGGACAGTATCCACCCCTTATTCCATATCATTCACATCATGCTCAGATCCCACATTTTTCAATAGACCATTACTTTTGTCTCATATATATACATATATATATGTGTGTGTATATATATACACACACAAAACCACAGCCACACTCAAAGAGAGAGAAATCATTCCTTAGTCCATGGACCAATCCCTATAAAGCTGCTGAATTCATCCAGTCCATGATGTCAGGCTCCATCTCTTGTAACAGTCTCTCAGGGCAGGAG
>NW_009919776.1:33310-33546 GCF_000696875.1 Nestor notabilis
TTGTCAGTTCCCATCGTGTGGACCAAACAGGTGGCTTTTGGTAAATGTATCTCCCAGTGTTTGAAAGTCCCCCCACCCATTGCTCTCAGTGTAGTTTTTAGCAGCCTATTGTACTGTTCGATTTTCCCAGAGGCTGGTGCATGGTAGGGGATGTGATAGACCCACTCATCCTTGACCATTGCTCTCCTTTTCAGTTCATGCACCTGTTGCTCCTGAACTGAGGTGGGTTTTCCATC
>NW_009919777.1:0-16385 GCF_000696875.1 Nestor notabilis
TATATATATATATATAATACTCAGTTTTCAAATAAATGTGTATGTAGTGGAATAATACCTTCCTTTGAAAACAATCATTCGTAGAAATCCCTCTCAGAATTAAAACTGAAAAAAAAAAAAAGAAAACCCACCTCAAACTAAATGATCAGCTTAGATGAAGATTGTATTGCAGCTGTTATTCCTGTTTTATTCACCATTTCTTTTCTCTCTTCAGTCAACTGCTTTCTTTAGAGTAGAAAAACCAACCATTGAAAAATTGCCGTTTCTGTCTTTGAAACTACAGGCCAAACAACAGCACTTAACCCTTTGGCAGGAAGCCCATGAGCTTCTGTCTTTATTAAAACATAGGAGCCAGAGCCATTGTTCTTTGTTCTTGCTCTATAAAAAGAAAGAAAATGCAGGCTGTGTAACACTTTGCATGACACAGCCTTCTCCCACCTAAGTTCTTTTCCCACATGCTTCAGAGTATGTTTTAGGGTCATTCAGAGCAAGCAAACTTGTCAGGTGATAAAGTTGTCAACTCTTTATGTCCTATTCTGATTCTTTCACAGTGTTTTTCACCATAGTAGCTGAATGCTTCTCAGTACCTTATGAACAGACATGATGAACCTTTGTTTTGCTCCTATGAGGAATATAGAATGTGCTGGATTTTTCTTTGAACATGATGTGTACACACACCTACAACCACCCACATGTATGACATCAGAGAAGAAAGATCAAGGAAATGTGCCTTGCATTTAAAACAGGAGGAAAGCTGCAAAAGTCCTTATTTCTTGTAGGCCTTTGCAGTTGCCCTCAAAGGAAAAATCCCTACTGTGGAATTTTTTTTCATTTTGGGGGAAGAAATTTGTCACTGTGTTTGACTATCCTGGTTAACTGTTAACTGGTTAACTGTTTTGTTGCCTCAGTTCTTCAGTTAGGCAATCTGAACGTAAGGTTTTGAGTATTTTGAATGAGGAGTGAAGGGCTGTGCATTACCTGTTGCTTTGTAGGATGCTGTCGTGGGGGATGGAAGATAAAACCTCTATGTCTGAGTTTTTGAGAAGAGCTACAGTTCCTAAGGACTTCCTGACTGGATATGCTGGAGTCATTCTGTTCGAAACTGCTGCTTGCTCAAGTCCCATTAGTTCAGAGATAATTCCATTTTGCCTGTTTCTCTATCACTAGCTCCCTGGATATTTCCATGAAAGTTGAACTGCTGTTGTTAGGGAGATTATCCATTTCTTCTGATTAGTCACCCTCTGCTGTCATAAGTGACTTTAGAGCTAAATTGATCACCTGGTTCCAGTCCTGAAGTCGTAAGAACTGAGGCTCCACAGCAGAGCAAGTAGAAATCAAATAAAACAACAGTGCCCATGAAAGCTAGACAATTCTTTCAAAATCATGGTGAATTCTTTGGGAAAAGCAAGGTAGAAATAAATAAAAAAAAAAAACAAAACACCAAAAAACGGAAAAATCTGAGTCATTTAACAACTTTTTAATCAAAATCCAACCTTTGTTGGTATTTGAAAACACTAAGGAAATGAATTAATTTTCAGATGGGTAGAAGCCTTTCTATTGCACAAATTATTTTCTGGACTGATTTTCTATTAAGACACTCTCACAAAATGAATTTCTAGTTTTATTTTAAAATCTATTCAGTTTTGAATGAGTCACTCAGTGCCTACACATAAGGGAATCTTGCAGTCCAAATACTATTTAAGACTCGAAATGAAACCATGTTTTATGTCTGAATAGTGAACTATAATTACCTCAGTTTATAACTGTCAAGAAAAACAAAAAAAAAAGAAAGAAAGAAAAAGGAAAGGAAAAGCAAAGCAAAACAGCAGACTTTATCCATCCATGCAGCAGATACTATTCACCCTTTATTTGGAAATCTACAGACTGACCCCCAAAACTAAACAGGAAATCCAGAACTTAGGAACAACAAGACAACAGAAGATGGAAGTACATTCTGCTTCCCACAAAAAACATTCATGCTTTTATGAACTCATTTAAAAAGTTTAGCTATAGGGTAAATGTCACTCTCTGTGTTAGACTGTATATATGGACCTCTGTCTCATCTAGACAGACAGAACAAGGTGGCCTGTAAACTAAGAAATAATTTTTCTCCAAATTTCAGTATTTCTTCCAATTTCAATAACTTAACAGCAATGTGTTTATACAGATTTTACAAGAATCTTAATGTGCATGGTAAGTAAAAGGTAAATAGAAACATGATAAATCTTAAGGCATAACTGTTGCTTTGATCAAGAGTATTTTTCTTTCCCTTTTTCATAATTCTGTGAATTTTCAGGTCAAACCCATTTTACAAAATAAAAATGCGGTTTTCTTAATTTTATTATTTATAATCCCATCATAAATTTCTTCTCTCCTAAAACTAAATTCAGCAGATTATAACCCTTACTGTAGGGATGCTGCAAAATTAAGCAGAAGTATTACTTCACTAGTTGAGGACATGATTCTAGACAGTACTGAGAATGTTGCCCTAGGAGTTCTAGATTGATCTATTTCATTCATTTTATCAGTATTTTAGGAAAAGTTAACAGGGATTAACAGGTAAAATGTTTAGGAGTTTAGCAGATGTGGCTTTGCTTTAAAGACATCTTGCAGTCCTTGGAAAGCAATATGCATATCACTTTCCTCTGTATCTAACTGATGTTAAACTCCATTGACAACAATAGGAGTAGCTACAGAAATATATGTTCTTTTGCTTTATTTAGGTGCCCTTGCACTGATATTTAATCTTAGTCAGTCAAATGAGATAAGGAAAAATTTCATATGGAAGACACTTGTGACAATTGCTCCACAACAAGATTAAAGCAAAACAGATGACACAATTTCCCATCAAAGCATGATGCCATGTTTTATGATAATCCATTTTGCCACAGAATGCAGTCAGTGAAAAGTTTGGGGTTTTTTGTTTTGGTTTTGGTTTTGGTTTTTTTTTCACAAGGAACAATATGAACAGAAAGCCTTAATTTTTTAATCTCCTTCCACTGTAGCCAAGTATACTGACAAAAAAAAAAGTATATTTGATGCTTTTTTAAAAAATAATAATTAAGCAAGAGGGGAAATGTGTCTATATTTTTTTATACCTAGTCTGAGAAAGCCAGTTAGATAAAATCAGTGTTTACAGCTTCTGTAAGCATGTATGTGAGATATCAAGAACACATTTGCTGACAGGCATGTCAGTTTAGAGAGTTAGTAATGATTACAGTATTTCTTCAGAGTAAGGAAAAAAATAGTGAAAGAGAAAGAGAACACTTCATTAAAATTGAAAAGAGGAGGTATGACAAAACTTAGGAGGGTTGTGTAATTGGGACACACTACAAATGAGGATGGGTTTATTCCTGTTAAATACAAATAGTAGTGCATTATTTCCTGCCAGTAAACCTATTCCTGTTATGAAGATGCTGAAATTGTTTCTGAACCTTTTGACTTTATCTGCCATTTCAAAGTCCATGTATATAACAGGCTTGAACAATGATCTAAATTATTTCTGTATATTTTGCCAGAACAGGATAAACATTAAGGAATTACTTGAAAGAACAGAAACAAATGTCTGCTATGTAAGTCTTAAAAGATATTTTTTCTGATTAAAAAGAAAAAAAAAACTGAGAAAGACTGGAAGGGTAAGATGCATTCAAGTAACATGTTTAATTTCTGTTTCCCCAGCTCAAACATCTGTGCATTTTAAACACCGTTAGGAGGTCCATCAGTTTGACATTGGAGTTCAGTGTGATAAGTAGAGGTTTCCAGTGCTGTCCCTATGAATGACCTCCATTATGACCTTAAGCAAGCTCCCACCTGCCATCGTTTATCTAGCCAATTAATAAGCCATACAGGCCAGGGATTGTCTTTCACTCTGTGTGCCTACAATGAGGGGGCCCTTTCTCAGTGGGAGGCAGTATGTTACTGGAATACAAATGAAAATAATTCAATTAAAAAAATGTTGAAGAAACAAAGGGAAAAACTTACCTGATGTGAGTGTAAACAGATTCTTGAACGGTTTATTTGCAAAAAAGCCACTTTACATCAGGTAAACCAGCTGGCAAATTTGGATCATATTTAGCAGATAGCGCCAGCCAATCATGGAAAAAAAGAAGAAACTATATGGAAATTTTCAGATGTTGGTAATACTTCAAAGGAAGTTTCATCCTTTTCACCAATGTGTGAATTCACAGTGGATGTAGAGGCCCTGATTCCAATATATAAATATCCAGAGTGAATTTATAGCAACTTGAACCACAAATCCTAGTCTTGCATGAAGTAATGGCACACTCCTTAAGGGAGTTAGGGACAATGCTTGTGAATCTATATATGTGTTCTTATTTTAAAAAGACAAAAATAAAATTAAAAGCTGTTTTCTTAGGGGAAAAGAAAAAAAAAAAGTGTTGCTTACCAATGTTTCATTCAAGATTTGCTGATTTTCAATTTGACAAGCTATTGATTTTTATTGTTACTGTTTTTCAAATCTATCAAACACAAAATAATAGCCTCAGATACATTGTTCAAATAGTAGAGACTGTAGTATAGGTAATAACCTGAAACTGAAAGTTTATTCAAGATCCAAAGAAGTGGAGTGTCCCGAGGCTCTTCTTCCCATATCTCAGTGGATGAAACTAATCTCCCTTTATATCAGTATCAAAATGTTGATATAAATATATCAAATACTTATTAATATCAATAGTCCAACTCTCCTCTGTCTTCAGCTTTGCAAATCCTTTGTATCTCCACAAAGGGAACAGGACACTTAGGGCTGTCATGACTAATTTGTGCTGTTTTAGCAGTGCAGAAATGCTGTAAAGATTCTCCTTTTTCCAGTACAGTTTAAACATTTGGCTGTTCCACAATGCAAAATCTTTCCAATTCTTCATTGTAGAATGTTTACCTTTGTAAAACCTTAAAAATTATGTATTTGCCCTCATAGTATGAAGGGGTTCTGAGTTACACAGTCTATTAAACCATCCGGGACTTTGTCTCTCTCTTTTGTTCCCAGCCACACGTATAAAAGCAACAGGGAGCAAGAGACTCTGTAAAACATTGCAGATTCCACCTGTTTGACAAAGCACCCATTTGAAAGGGCACACATAATGACTATCAGTATATGACATCATGCCACGCGGCATTATAGATACAGTTTATTGTTAACCATAAGAATCCTGCAACATCACAGCAAAAGCTATCTGAAATCACTTTGAATTCGCTTGTAATTAACTAAAGGGCACAGATGAGTGCACAGAAGAACAACTACTAGTTCTTTTTTTAACATCTGGTAATTAAGTGGAGAAAAGCTGTGTTTTCTTCTGGGAAAATAATTTACCCATTAATCTTAACCACAGTAACCTAGTCACAGCATTTGGATCAAATTGCAGAATGGAAAAAAAAAATCAAACCACTGGCAGCATTTTGTTATTTTGTTTCACATACTGATATCCAATCTGCATTTATTTTTCTTCATAATGTTCTTCATATCCTCATGAGGGCTTTAGTACAAGGAGACAAGAGGGTTACAAAGATGGCATGCTTTGAAAGGACATACGGTAAATGCATACTCACTTACACTGAGGCTGGAAGGGGGAGAAAATGAAGAGGAGCTCACAATCTTATTAGAACCCACATGTGAAATTTTACTTTTCTTCTGATTTCTCCCCTTCCTGTGCTTCCTCCCCCCCTTCCCCCATGAGGCAATACAAACTCATTTGTTTCAGTTATGCCCCATTTTTAACTTAGAATTCAAATTCTTATATGGTTTCATTCTTTCTATAGAAGGAAATGCTAGGGTATTAAATATGGTATATATGTGTATAGACTGAGTTTTACCACTCTAATAGGCAGTTAGGTGGTAAAAGACTGAAATTAAGAGAGTTGCATCAGCATGAAGCTGGTATAGTGTACAGGGAATCAGTTGGATCATATCGTTCTGGATTCATATTAATGCACAAAATGAAAAACAGGGACAAGAATAAAGGCATGTTTATGGCTTGCTGATATAACCAGCACCTCCTACTGCATATAACTTCATTTTAGCAAATGCAAATGATTTATTCAGATACAGTACCTACATCTTTCTAGCAAATTCTTTTACAGTAATTCCATTTGAATGCAGACATCTGTTGAGAAACCATAAAGTATTAATTAAGCTTTCTTTATGTGTCATTTAACTGAAGTGTTTTCATCATGGACATGGCCATTGCCTAATTCAGGATCAATTTGTATGCAAACCAAACCAATTTTTAAGTATTTGGAATCAATCACTTGAATATTGAAAGCTCCCCACATTTGAAATACTGAAGTTGCCCATTCAGTGAGCTCCACTTATGCTGTGAACTGAATAAGGCAGAAGTTATGTGAAAAAAATGCTGTATGATTATGTAATTAATTCTAATGCAAATGTACAAAGGGAGCACTGGTAATCTTCATTGCAGCTTTTCCTTACTCTGAGCAGCTGGCTTCCCATTCTTACTTTTCATTTACCAAAACAGTGCTGCTAGTTTAATACAATTGCCTAGGGTTTTTATTTTTTTATTATTATTATTAACAACAAGCAAAAAATAACTAAAAATTCCAGTACAAAAATGCATATTGTCTCCCATATTGATTAAACCCAAGATTTATCCTGGAACAACTTAGAAAACTTATTTCTTCTATATTATCTCTGCACAGAAAATGTCCATTTTTTCATTAGACTCCCCAGCTGATATTTTTTTTTCCAAAGCAAAGAGACATTTCCTATGACCCTTTTTATTTTCCAAGTGAAATGCAAAGGCATCTTCAACTTGAGCTAAAGTACTTGCAAGTCATCCCTTGGCTATGCATCCCTATGGAAGAGACTGTAGAGAGAGAGGTAATGCTGTGCTCTGCTAGATCACCATGTGGTCTCAGCTCTCGCTCACACCAGTGCATTACCTACATAAGTAAGACAGCTGTGCTCCTAGCTTCTGCACATCAGCCTGACCCAGCCTAGAAACCAAGCCACTCTAAGTACTGTGTAACCTTAAAAGTAATATGTTCCCTGACTTTATAGCTTCTTACAGTTTCTGTGTTAGAACTGGCTTCACACAAAAGCACTGACAACATGCAGCTGTCTGCACTTCTTTGTATGTGTAGGCATACACAATTCTTATGCTTTGGTATATGCTGTGCAAATTATACTTCGCTAATGCATTTCACAGCAGTTTGTGACTGTAGAGGAAAACAGATTCAAGAGTTTGCTCTAACGTTCAGAAAAGGAAAATACTGTAATAATTATAAACTTCTATATTATTCTTCACAACTGCTTTTTGATTTTTTTTTTTTTCCTTTTCCTTCACAGCTGAAGTCACAGAATCACAGAACAGTTTGGTTTGGAAGGGACCTTAAAGATCATCTAGTTCCAACTCCCCGGACATGGGCAGGGAAGCCTTCCACGAGCAGGGATGCCTTCCACTAGACCGGGTTGCTCAAAACCACATCCAACCTGGCCTTGAACACTTAAATAATTAAACGATTTCTTAGCAATATGTCCAACGCTGTTCCTACTGGTAAGGAGTTGCTAAAGTTCTGTGAAACTTAAGCTTGTGTTTAGCTGAAAGGACAGGCATTTTATAGAAATGGTATTTGAACCAGAATAATTTTCTGGGTAATTTAGTATAACATTTCACATTTTGAAACAAATGATTAATATTCTACCAAGTGGCTTTTAGTAGGATTTACAAAGCTAGGCTGACAGCTGCCACACAGACAAAGACTGGACTTTTTCCCATTGAGAACTGCTGTATCAAAACAGGGCTTTTAGATGAGAAGCAAATATTTTTCTCTTACTCACGTGTTCTGAATTTCATCAAAATAAAGCAGAAATTCTCACAGAGATTAGATTATTTTCCACCTTGTACCTGTGTACTCACTACATCAGACTGCATTCTGGTTATGGTAAATGCCTTCAGGGATGAAGACATGCTCCAGCTTCCCTTGCTTTTCCAAGCAAGGATTGTTTGTTAGCATAATGGGTGGGTGCAGCGCTGCTGCTCTATTCTCAGCAAGTAGCTGCAGTGAGCTAAGTGCAGTTTGCCCCCGGGCTGGCACATCAGGAGAGCCAACTTTCTGGGTGACCACTCCTGTATTTCTGAAGCAGGTCAGCAACTTTCTGTGTTTGAGACTGAAGCATGTTGTCAAAGTTTATGTTCTCTCACTCTGTCAAGAGATTAAAAGCACTGATTTAATGGATCGTTCAGTTCAGAGACTACGCAAGATGCCTCTTTCACGTTTTCATTTATAAAGTTAGGGTAGCTTTTGGTAATAAAAGTTGTAAAACATGTAAAATTGATGAACGAGCTTTTTTTTCTCCTCCCGGAGAAAGTGCATCTATTTTTAAGCAAAATGTGTATGTATGTGCTTTTCCTAAGAGAATGAGTTTGGAATTCTACTAGTTTATTGTTTTGTCTTCTATAATAATTATATGATAGGCCAAGGACCTCAAATTTATAATGTTTTGGAAATGTAAGTCACTTTTAGATCCAGCAACGTGCACTTCAAACTTTTTTTTTAAAGCAGTTGAGACTCAGCCCCACTAAAACAACTTGTGCTTGATTCACCACAGTTTGTTTTTAATAAAAGTCCTTCAGTGCTACTGCTATTACTTAAACTTTTTAAATTAAGTATTTTGTTCTAAACTTGCTTGTTTAAAAAACACTGAAGTTGCTTGAAATTCAATTAAAAGTTTTATTGAAATAGAGCTTTAAAAAACTGCTAAATTATCACATAATTATTAATGTTTCTGCTAACTCAGCTTTTCGCAAGAGTGTCCTGGGTTCAACTCCAGCAGTCATTTTTTCTCCTTCTTAGTAGCTGGGGCAGTGCTGTGGTTTTGACTTTCAGTCTGGGAACAACGCTGATAACACCGATGTTTTTAGTTGTTGCTAAGTAATGTTTACTCTGACCAAGGACTTTCTCAGTTGCATGCTTTGCCAGAGAGGAGGGGAAGCCAGGAGGAAGCAGAGGCAGGACCCCTGACCCAAACTGGCCAAAGGGGTATTCCATACCACAGCACGTCATGCCCAGTATAGAAACTGGGGGGAGTTACCCGGAAGGCCCAGATCGCTGCTCGGGTCGGGCTGGGTATCGGTCGGCGGGTGGTGAGCGGTTGTGTCCTTTTCCCTTGTTATTCCTCTTATCATTATTACTGGTAGCAGTAGTGGTTTGTATTATACCTTAGTTACTGGAGAGCTGTTATCTCAACTCGTGGGAGTTACATTCCTTCGATTCTCCTCCCCATCCCTCCGGGAGCGGGGGGAGGGAGGAAGAGGAGGGGGAGTGAGCGAGCGGCTGCGTGGTTCCAAGTTGCCGGCTGGGCTTAAACCACGACAGCAAGAGTTTAGATTGTAGAAACCTCAGATTAAATATTTTCAGCATGAGTTTATTTCTTCTACTGAATTGATAGAATATTTACAATCAAAGCCAGTGGGAAAACACTGATCTTTAAAAAAATATTTAATCTGAAAGTATTAATTTTATGTCTGTGCCACTAGAAATCCAACAGAGAAAAAATATTTTGAGAGTGAGATTTTTTCCTCAGGGCATAAGAATAGGCTTTTAATTATGCCTAAACCTGGGTAATGTTTATTCTGCTGTGTTGCAAGGAATGGAGGGAACTGATCTCAATGGCACTATGGGAGATTGCATTAGAGCCATCCAGAGACACATCCTACAGGAGAAAGTGGGACATGAAAAACTCAGAGCTACAGGGGATGTCATATACCTCAGCAGTTAGCTGGACACTGAAATTAATGTTGACACAAAATTAAATAGTTCATGTTACAACCATAGTTCATTTTATTTTTAAAAATACCAAACAAACAAACAAACCAATCCAACAAAAACCAACTTGTGACACTACTATTTTTTTCCTGATTTTCTCTTTTTTTTTGTTGTTGTTGTTATTCTTGTCATTACTTCAATAATTTGATAATTGTATTTATCAAGCTTGGTTTCTTGTCTTGCATAAGCAGGTAAGGTAGAAACAAACATAAAAAAATAAGTGAACAGTAATACTTTTCTGAATACAGCTGTAACTCTTTCTGCATCTTAAACTCAAGAGCCAATAGACCTTCAAGTCAAAAGTATATTTTTAATGTAGCAAGGCTGGTAAAGATAGAAACTACTAAAAACAGCTAAGAGGTTTCCTAAGAGATTCAAGACAGGAGAAACAAAGGAGAGTAGAGCATAAGAGGTTTAAGAAAGAAAAGCTAAAAGCTAGAAGAAATATAAGAAATGAAATTTAGAATTGAGCGCTGCAGTTACAATTTCACATGCATTTAGTGTTAATCAGGGCTGAATGGGGTAAGTATAAGTGAAGGGGAGATGTAGTCCCTGGAATTTCCAAACAACTGATAAAAGCTGTATGAAACTGACAAAAAAAAAAAGTGTTGGCTTAAACTTGTTGATAGTTGAAGGTATTTTCTTCATTGTCCTATTCATTTCATGTGTCTAAGCAGTATATCACATAAGTCTGTAATAAGGTGAACCATATCCACTATCACCACCCCTATGCACTAGGTTGGTAGTAATTTTAATACGGACTGTCTCAGCAAGAGAGTCTGAACTAAACAGGAGGACAAACTGGAAAATCGGTCCCTCTACAACACATAGTGCTTAAGTGTGTGGATGACTGCATGTGTAAAAAAATCCTTTTCCATATTGGAGAAAGGCTGTGGTAGTATTCTCTCTGCTTTATTATCACTTGAAGGAAACTTCAGTCACCAGGACTGACAATCTGACACTTTGAATTTAATTTAATGGTCACAAAATCAAATCAAGTTTTGTCATCAGTCATGCAACTCCAAGTATAGACATTTTTTTTTCCTCTCAATCTCTTTTGAAAATAGATGAACATATGACTATAAATTGATAATTAGATGCAGGAGTTCTGTATACCCATAAGCAGAACAGAGGCACTTGGGATGTGCATTAATGTGAATAACACACTGGGTGGCTCCTGTATAAATTCAAGCATAACCCTACAGTGATGAAGGAGTAAGACTCCCTTAGTTAGCTGGCTGTCTTTTCACAAGGTGCCCCTTGTGACATACCCAGAGGTACTGCCATCATCAGCAGGACCTTGGGGTGATGTAGACCCATCATGGTTACCAGAAGCATAACATCTGTCAGCCTCTAAAGAATTACTTCTAGAAATTGCATAATCAACACTAAGTTTGCCTGGAGGTGGGAAAGGAATTACATGTTACATGCTCTAACCTATGCTGCTATAATCAACAGTAACAAACAGTGAAAGGACTTCCCCTCCCAGGTCCTCCAGTGTTTGCAAACTGAGCTCCCCTCTGCGCTTGGTGAACAGACAGTCTGCTTCAAGACAAATAATTTACAGTTATCCCTTCTGAATTCGGGTGCTGAGCTTGAAAACACTGAAGCCGTAGGCTCCCTACGTGAGCCATGGGAAGAAAAAGGACACTGACAGAGGAAATTCAGGCCACTTCAACCCTGACCTAATTTCCAGTAGTGCTTAACTCTATTGCCTAAATAAGGCTGGAGGCAATTACACTCTTGTTAGGTGCTTCTACTGGGTGGGATAAATGGAGGCCCAGACATTTGCATATTCACAGGGAAAATCTGGGAGTTAATCATAAAGTTAGACTCCAGTTTCAATCTATTTAGTGTTAACCACCTTTAAGTCCCATTATATTCCTCAGAAGCTCAGAGGAAGAAAATGCTCTGTGCTTTGCAGAACTCGGTCTGTTGCATTAAAGCAATGTTCTGTGAAGGTGTTTTGGATTCTCTGTAATATTTTTCCTTTGTAAAATAACCCCTAGCAGCTATCCTGTACTATGACAACCTAAAGCAGACTGGTTTAGAAGCTTTCTTGTTGCAGTATTGACTTGACAGTACTTCTTCCTAAAGAATTAATAGTTTACAAGCCATTCTAACCTGAGGGGTTGTTTTTTCCTTTCTTTTTTTAACAATGGGATAAAAGACAGGCTGATTCAGTGCAATATTTAATATTGCACTATGGCATCTTGACTTTTTGGTCATCATTTAAGATCGTAATTTGCTTCACTTGACTCATATTTGAAATCTATAAAAATGTAAATATTTAGTCTTTTCTCAATATTTGGCACTGAGATTGCTGCAGTGATAACCTTGTAATTTATACACAGACAGGTGGGGAAAGAGGTGAGAAAAGAACAATCTCCAATTACTATGATGCCCTCTTTGTGTATATACACAGACATTAAATGAGAATCCCCACCATTTAGTTTAGTCTACCGTGATGTATTTTCCATTATATAATCAAATATTTCAAACGTAATTAAACAAACATTCTGCCATTCCTAAGAATATTGTTCCTTATGCCTTGCAGAGGCTCCTGAAATGGGCTTATAATCTGTGTATTGTACAAAAATGTATAAAAGGATATTGTACAAAATATGGAATAATTTAAGCAGGCTCAGCTTCTTGCAGTTTTATCATTCAACTATCCTGCTGAGCTCTGTTTATTTGACAGCACTGCATCTCTTTCAAACTGCAGATGCAAATAACTAAATCTGTCTTTTCTGGTGCCAAATCTCCTTTTTAGCTCTTGAACATATAAGGATGCAAAGTTTCCTCCTTATATATATTTTTTTAAAAAAACATTTTTCTATCTGGGTTTTGTAACTCCCCTAACATGTACCATGGAACCCCTTTGGAAATCAGTTTGTGTATATAAAACCATTTCTCATTATGCAGCTGGTTGTAAAATATGGAAACTATATAGCTTATTCATCTTCCAGATACTGCCAGCCCCTCCCATGACACACAGTGTATTTTAGCAAAGGATGCAGTTCAGTTCAGAAACACTGAATTTTACCTTCTCATTCAGTGGAAGCAGACCCACTATCAGAACCAGATGCATGTACCCTGTACAGTAACTGAATAGCAATTTTCTAAATATTAAGCTTAAGCCACAGCCACTGAATGAATTCCTGTTTAATGTCAGTGTATTCCTTTGAAATTAATAATTTAGACATAGAAGGTGGTCACCGAAAATGTGTGGAGTCAGCATGCTCACTGTTTTATGTAATCATACAAGCATAGAACCGTTAGGGTTGGAAAGGACCTTAAGATCATCTAGTTCCAACCCCCCTGCCATGAGCAGGGACACCACACACTAAACAAGGTCGCCCAAGGCTCTGTCCAACCTGACCTTGAACACCGCCAGGGATGGAGCATTCACAACTTCCTTGGGCAAACCATTCCAGTGCCTCACCACCCTCACAGTAAAGAACTTCCTTATATCTAACCTGAACTTTCCCTGTTTAAACCCATTATGCCTTGTCCTATCACTACAGTCCCTGACGAAGATGACACATCTCAACACTGCCAGCAGTATTACTGAATGGACACAAACAAACTACTACTTTCTTGGGCTAATGCTGCTTTGTTTTAGCTCATTTCTTGTACAATGCAATCATAATGTTAATCTTATTAAGAATGTTAGTTCTTATACATAGATTCTTACATTGTTAATAAATTCTTTACAGGAAGGTCAGTGCCACAGTTTACAAAAGGGGAAAGCTGGGCAAGGGAGGATAGGGAGAAAGAATAGAGAAGCATACAATTCCCACCAAAACCCTTTCAAATGTAGCTGAGGGTGACCTACCCAATATTAAATTACAAGGCACCAGGAGAAAAGGGGACAGAACCCACATTTCTAGTGTCCAAGAGCAGTGCTCCCACTACAAAACTTCTTGCCTGCAAATTTTATATTGTTTTTTAGCAGGAAACATTGGTATATTCTGGCATTGCCAAATCTATGTACAACAAGGAGAAGAAGAGCTTTATATGAGGGATGGTGATTACTATTTTTCATTTTGGTATATTAAAGAAAAAAAATACTGTTCCATATGGAAATGCCAATAACTATGTGGCACTGAACATCCTTTAGCAGTGTCCTTACAGTTTCCAACAAAACATGCACTCTCTATTTTATCCACAGCTGTACTATTCAATGCTTGTGATTGATACTTTTTTTAATAAATGTTACTGTATTGCCAATAACGACACAGATACTGGCTACTTTGTTAAAATTATGAAAGAGTAGATACTCAGTGGTCACATCCAAGAGTTAGCTTTCATATGGTACATGAATGAGAAGTTACAAAACTCTTTTTAAAGTTAACCAGAGTTGAATCTTCTCTAAAATCTCAAGCCGGGCACTGCAAATTTACTCCCTGTTGTCAAAAATATAAACAAAATACTCAACAGAAAGATATTTCTGCTTAGATTTTATGGAAAAGCTTATTTATGCTCTTGAACATCTAATATTTTGTGGAGAGGAGAATTTTCAGAATACAAAGAAAATTGTGTTTTCACTATTTACAGTTTTAAAGAAGCTCAATGTCACAAAAGAAAAGAAACTCAGTGGGGCAGATGAGTTCTCAACAACAAAAGCTAAAAATGCCCACCATTTAAAGTATTTCAACAGCAGCATAATGCCTTCAAAGATTTCTCGGCAGGTAGCTGAGGCAGGCACCCGGCTACATGCCTTTGTTGTTTACAGTTTGCCTTTCTCCTGTCTCCAGATGCTAGGTAGTCATCCTTCGAGTCTGAGCTGTCCTCAAACTCCTATTGTATCTTTGCAAGTCATTTAAATTATGGCTTAATCACGTGCATAGTCTTTCTATAAATTTATTTATAGTCAGCTGTCTTATAGTGTTAAGGACAGAAGGATATAAAGCAAGCACTCCTTTGCTCTCATCGTGTAAAGGGCTGCGCTTGCACCTGATCTTTTGTTGCTGAAGAGGGAAATCCCAATATGCATTCATCCCAACATTCATCCCTGCGGAGGAAAAGAAGGTCAGCCGGAAGCATTTGGGGGTAATACATAGCTTAAAAAGGGAACTGGATTTCCAGCACATACTGACTGACCATCAGAGCATCTTGGAATCAGGATGCTTCTTGTAATATTAAATATTTTAGGAGTGTTATACTTTTTATTACCTCTTCCATTTCTTTAGAGTCTCCCTTTTGAGATAGGTACTTTTACTTATGAAATTTCATAGGCAGGAAATTTGGGTTAGCAGGTTAAATATCATTTACCTGAGTTCAAACTTAGAAAGGACAAACAAAAATGGTCCAGAAAGAGCAGGTGTCTAGATGCAAGAAGAGCAAGAGGTTGTTGTAAAAGATTGACAAAGGGGGTCTCTTTTGACAGTTCACAAGAGGATATCTTGCAATAGCACATTGCCACAGTTTACCACTAGAAATAAAACCTTATTTTTTTAAAAAAGGAAAACTTGAATGCACTATACTGAATATACTTTCACATGAGCTAATGGATTCTCAATTACAAATTCATAAGAAAAGAATGAAGCTTTTTGAATTATGAAGAATTACAGGAAATATGAAAAGGCATCTCCTTTCCCTTCCTTTCCCAAAGTATTATTTTATTAATTAGGAAATGCATCAGTGCCTATTTCTTATACAGTGCAGTTCACAGATGATGGTTAGATGGAACATAACAAGGATTTAACTAATCGACATTAGCTTTCATTTGTTTCTAATGACTTAAATAAGGTAATAAAAGAGTGAAGTAAATTTTGAATAATGTAATATCTAAGCAAGATATAATCCAAGGTAGATATTTCAGTATTTGAATATTCTTTCCTTCATTGATCCCTCCTGATATGTGCCTTGCATTCCTCAGCAGTCCTTTAGAGGGACAGTGCTTTTTCACAGGAAGAACAGGAGAATTTCGCAAGGCAGAATGAGGTGCCATGTTTATTTAATCAGGCCAGAATAATCAACAGCCCCATGAGATATATTTTATTTATTTAACATGAGATGTCTTTATTTTTGCATAACTCAGATGTTAACTTCTCTCTTTTCATCTTTAAAATTCCTCTTCTACAATTATTCCAGTGGAAGTAGAGCCACAGAAGGATGAATATAATTCAGCTAATCTCACTCTCACAGTAAGTATCACCCAAGTATGCTCAGGCAAAAAACTCACTAAATTTCAAGGTTCTGTTTTGGTTGGGGTTTTTTGTTTGTTTGTTTTTTTTTTTTCCCAGGCTTACACAGACAATGAATGCAAATACAGTCAATAATACTGTTGACACAGTCACTAATAAATACCTTATGTTTTTACAGAATCATAATTGTTAGAAAATGTAGTACAGCAAAAGGTAAGGGCCCTTGACTTTAAAGTCTGTGGAAAGACTGGCAATGGAGACCATATGTGATCTGTGTGACCACACAAAGTGCATTGACTTAGAAGCTGTCTCCCTTCTAAAAGGTCAGGATGCAGAATACTAAAATCAGGTGCAATAAAGCCTCTAACGATGCATATAATTAAAACATAAATAAATAAAAAATAAATAAAAAAAGCAGCGGAAAACTAAGGAAAG
>NW_009919778.1:0-2854 GCF_000696875.1 Nestor notabilis
TTCTGTTGAGTACCCTGAGTTTAACTCTCATTCTCCTCCTGCTATATGTGGAGTTGGTGTTAGTGTTAGGGGACCTTCACATCCCGCACCGGTGCTCTGGTCTACCTGTGAAGTTCAAGAAGCTGTTGGTTCCAGGAAAGATTCAGCACATCTTGTGCACAGGAAACCTCTGCACCAAGGAGAGCTATGACTATCTCCGGACCCTGGCTGGGGACGTCCACGTTGTTAGAGGGGACTCTGAGGTAATGTTCTTGCTGCTGTTAATTTCTCAAACCCCTTCCTGAGAAATCTGTGGTCTCGATAAACTTGGGAGTCCTTCAGTATTAGCAGTTCCAGAACTGTAGTTCACCAGGATAGGAGATAGGAATAAGTAACATTGAACAAACAAAATTATTTTCTAGACCCCTCTTATTTGGGGGAGTCATACATGAACTCTGGCACAAGTCTGTGGCTGCTGTCAGGCCACAGGAGGGCCCCAGCCGGCTGCATAGCTGCAGGAACTGGGGGCTTGTGTGTGTGTATTTACTGTTGGGCAGCCTTGAGGTTCCTGATCTCTGCACAAACTCTCCACTCTGCTCTGTGGTTTCTCTCGCTGGGGTGTGGTACGAGCATCCAGTGAGTCTGCATGTTAAGACCTTGTGCTTTCCAATAGTGAAAGGCAGGTTTATATTTTGGGACGTAGCAACCTGTATTGTGTAGGTGGGGGCTCTCTGGCTGATTTATAGCTGTGCCTTTTGCCTTTTCAGAGCCTGGATTATCCTGAAGAGAAGGTTGTAACTGTCGGACAGTTCAGAATTGGGCTGATTCATGGCCATCAGGTTATTCCCTGGGGTGATGTGGGCAGCCTGGCCCTGCTGCAGAGGCAGCTGGATGTGGACATTCTCATCTCTGGACACACACACAGATTTGAAGCATTTGAACATGAAAACAAATTCTACATCAACCCGGGATCAGCTACAGGAGCCTACAATGCTTTGGAAATGTGAGTGAGAGGAGCCCTGAGCTGCCCAGCACAGCAGAGCCCATAGGTGATACCTGAACATGTGTGTTCACCTGTGAATGTCCAGCCACTGTGCTGCAGAGCACTGTTGAGGTGCTGTAAGGAGCAGGAGGCTGGCTCTCTCCCCTCCCTGGGAACACAGTGGGGCTCCCCTGTCACCAGGGTTTGACTTAGCCCATGTGTTACTTGTGCCAGCTTGGCACTGGTATGTCTGGGGCTTCTTCCTGGGCCTGGAGGGGGGTGAGTTGCAGCAGTGCCTTGAAGTTGTTTTGCTTTCTGGTGTCTTCCCAGAAGCCGCTTGCTAATATTTTGTAGAATATCGGACTATGGGAGGCACTGTCAGCTTAAATGTCTGAGCAAGGCATGAGTTGGACTTCGCTAGGCAAAGTGCAACTCTGCCTGAGGTGCTGTGGTTGGTGCCTGCAAACTGCAATGTTTCCCAGATCCCTGCAGCCCTGGGCAGCTGCGTGCATCAGAACACATGAACGTAACGTATGTTAATAGCAAGAAGCGTGACTTGATTGGGAAGATAGACACAGTATGTTTTCTTTCCAGGAACACCGTGCCTTCATTTGTGTTGATGGATATCCAGGCTTCCACAGTTGTGGCTTATGTGTACCAGCTAATTGAGGATGATGTGAAAGTAGAAAGAATTGAGTTCAAGAAGTACTGAATCATGTCCAACTTGCTTGTTAACTTCTCACCCCCTTTCATTCCTTCTCTTCCCAGTTAAGTCCAGGTGGAGGCAGGCCACCGGGGGGTGCTGCTGCTGCACAATAAAGTAGCCACAGTGCGTTATTGTTCGTGAGCTTGTTTAAAAATAAAACAAGAAAAAAATCCAAAACACCACAGAAGAAACTGGTGATGAAGAGAGAGAGGACTGTAGAAGATCTCCTGTGTCTATGAAGAAGCTGCTATGTTCCTAAATAAGGGAGTCGTGGAGGGTGGTAGTAGTTTGGCATTGAAACTCTTCTGTAAAATGAGTAGAATAATAAACACCAGTCTTCATGTGTCTGTGTCCTATTCATCATGCTTCAAAAAGTTGAAGGTGGGCTGGAATCTGGTGTGAGGGAGCTCTGAGGGCTGAAAGGAAGCTGTGGTTTGCCTGGGTGGTGCTGGGCAAAGGCAGCTGTAGAAGGTGCTTCAGCAAGGCAGGGTGCACAAGTGTTTCAGCCATCCCTTGGTGCATGTCTTGGCTAAGGTTGTATGTACCAAAACCAGAGCTGAGGACCATTTGCTTGGACAGCTTGATCCACCTGGTTATAGTCCTGTGGATCCTGAGAGAAACCCATGTGTGGAGCTCTGGTGTGAAGCAGGAACTGGCTTTCCCAGCTCAGTGACCCAGGGATTAGACAGCCCAGACTGATCTCTGTACCTTTGGTGGGCAACAGATGTGCCTGGAGCGGGTGGGGGAGCACTGGGACAGGAGCAGGCTGTGAATGCTGGGGCCATGTTTGCATTGAGGGGCTGTGCCCAGGTGGGAGGGGAGTTAAGAGGGACCCAATGTCCACAGCACAGCCCCGTTGTGGTGGAGACATGGAGCTGGTCGGATTGTGCCATGGCCTGGGTCCCTCTGCTCCTCGCGCTGCTCACCCATGGCTCAGGTGCCCTGGCCAGACCCGCTGTACTCGCATGGGGCCTTTGTGCACAGGGGCCCTGTCCTGCTGCCCGGGCAGGGCTGTGCTCCTGGGCACTGGCTGACCCCCATCTTCTCCCCTCTCTTCTTTCCCTCTCCAGGTTCCCTGGTCCAGGCAGCGCTGACTCAGGAGCCCTCATCAGTGTCAGTGGAGCCAGGAAAGGACGTCCAGATCACCTGCTCCGGGTTTAGCAGTGGCAGCAATGCTGGCTGGTACC
>NW_009919778.1:3069-4795 GCF_000696875.1 Nestor notabilis
AAGGCTGTTTGTTACTGTGGTGGCTGGGACAGCAGCAGCAGCTATGGTGTCTGGTGGCAATGAGTAGTAGGAAGTGAGACACATACTCCAAGATCAGGAGGAGTTTTCTGACCTTCTCCCTCCTGGCTGAGCAGAGTTGTGGCTGTGGGGCTGAGGCAAGTTCCTGTCCCATCTGCACAGCCAGAGCTGTGAATGTCTGCCCTTTCCTGTTCCAGAGAATGGGAGGGGTTACTCTGTGGCGTGGGACCATTGTCCTCCTCCCTGCAATGTTCACAGTGTGGCATCGTCTGCCACCCTGCTGCCTCTTGCTACTGACAGCCATGTCCTCCTGCTGCTGCCAGAACTGCCTTTCTACTGGGATGTGTTTGGCTGGGCACTGCTCCCTGAATGTGCCGGTGACCATGGATAGGAGGGAGTTGGAGTATTTTTCCTGTACACACAATGGGGCATGTGTAGCTGAGATATTCTCTCACACCACTTATAGTCCTATTTTCTTATTTCTGTCCCTGTCTTGGGAGTGGCTCTGGTCTTTGCCCTACCTGTGTGAATGCTTATGAATCATTTATTTGTCGTGCATCCCTTAGAAAAAATTGATGGAAGGTTTTTTTTTAGTAACAGCACTTTCCTGATGCTTCATTCCCTTATGCTGAAAAATTACAATAGATTTAGACCTTGCTCCTCCATGTGTCTTTCATTTTAATGTCCTGAAAAAGAGACCTAATAACCAAGTACTAATTATTGACACAAATCAAAGAGTAGCCCTGGGAATTTCTTGTGAGCATCATGATCTTTAAACTCCCACCTTCTTTGTTCATCTATCAGGCTCAATCATTGTTTTAGTATAAGTTTGAATAATTAATTTTCTGTTTAAAAGAAAGGATACAGTAAGAGCAAACAGCTGCCTGAATGAGAGGTGTGCTCTCCTGCAGCTGTGGCACTCCCTGTCCCGCTGCCCAGGCAGGACTGTGTTCCTGGGCACTAGCTGATCCCCATCTTCTCCCCTTTCTCCTCTCCCTCTCCAGGTTCCCTGGTCCAAGCAGCACTGACTCAGCCCCCATCGCTGTCAGTGGAGCCGAGTAAGACTGTCCAGCATCCAGATCACCTTGCTCTGGGCTTAGCAGCAGCAGCAGCAGCAGCTATGGTGTTGGCTGGTATCAGCACAAGGTACCGGGCAGTGTCACTGTGATCTATGATAACACCAACAGACCCTCGGGCATCCCTTCACCATTCTCTGGATCCATCTCTGGCACCATGGGCGCATTAACCATCACTGGGGTCCAAGCTGAGGACAAGGCCATGTATTACTGTTGGAGCTACGATGACAGCAGAGCTGATAAAGCTCATGGTGACATGGAGCTACAGGCAAGTGAGGCCTTGATTGTCAAATGTGTTGGTTTTATCTCCTCCTTCCTCTCAGCCATGCAGGGCTGTCTCTTCAGCTTTGGGTTTTCCATTTTCCCTCCCCATGCCCTTCCTTATGTGCTGTGTCTCAAGGCAGCGACTGTGTCTCCAGTGATGGGGCCATGGTACTGGTGAAGCCCTGGTGGGGCTCATCTCCACCGCCAGGTCCACATGAGGGGCAGAGGAGCATGGGACAGTGCTAGGCACTGGCTGACCCCCATCTTCTCCCCTCTCTCCTCTCCCTCTCCAGGTTCCCTGGTCCAGGCAGCGCTGACTCAGCCCTCATCAGTGTCAGTGGAGCCAGGAAAGGCCGTCCAGATCACCT
>NW_009919778.1:5181-6846 GCF_000696875.1 Nestor notabilis
TCTTCTCCCCTCTCTCCTCTCCCTCTCCAGGTTCCCTGGTCCAGGCAGTGCTGACTCAGCCCCCATTGCTGTCAGTGGAACCAGGAAAGTACATCCAGATCACCTGCTCTGGACTTAGCAGCAGCAGCAGCAGCTATGATTCTGTTGGCTGGTACCAGCAGAAGGTATCAGGCACTGCCCCTGTGACTGTGATCTACAGAAACAACAATAGACCCTCGGACATCCCTTCGCGATTCTCTGGATCCTTGTCTGGCTCCACAGGCACTTTAACCATCACAGGGATCCAAGCTGAGGACGAGGCTGTCTATTACTGTGGGAGCTGGGACAGCAGCAGTGCTGATCAGCGTCCTGGTGCCCCCAAGGTGGCCATGGTTGGGTGCTCCTGGTTGACTATCAACTGTCTGCCATGCATGGGGGCAGCAGTCCTAATGGTGGATGTGGAGGGTGTGACGCTCCTGGTAGCGCAGACCTGTTGTGTGGCTGGTTCCTCCTACCCTCAAAATGTCTTGTCCTGTGTCTGGTCCTGTGGCTCAGGTAAGCTGTGAGAAACACTGTCATCTCTGCCGTCCTGCTCTGGTCCCTGTGCTCCCTGCCAGTTCAGGGCTGATGCCCACCCTCCTCCGGTAACAGCAGCTGTGCGTAAAGGTCCTGTGTCAGTGTGTGAGGCTCCCCCTCTGAGCACAGGGTGCCTTGGTCAGGTCAGAAGTCCTGAAGGTTGTGGCAGGAGCTGGAGATGTCTCTTGACATGGTGGAAGCTGTCATAGTGAGGAAGGACAGCATGGGCTTGGTCCTGTGCGGGGCTCTGTTCTCAGTTCCACTGCTGCTGTCCCTGAGGGCAGCCGTGTACCCACAAGGTGTCAGTGTGGTCCCACACTACAGTCCTGAGGTTCATGGGGCAGCCATGAGGCAAAAGGAATGGGGACAACCAGGTGCCTGTGGGTAACTCCCTGGTGCAGGTAGCAGAGGGGGTGCCCCTGGCCAGGCAAGTGCGGAGAATGATATGTGCACTTGATTGGTACAAGCTCCAGCCCAAGCCTATTCGCGGTTGCTGTGAAGCCATTGCAGACCCGTGGCTCACTTGGTAGCTGGAGGAACGGGCTTGTTTCCTCACTGCTGGGTAGACTTAAAGGACCTGGTCTCTGTGTGGTTCCAGTCCCCTTCAAATCCCAGTTCTCTGCTCTGCAGTTCTATTGTGGCACTTAAAGAGAAGCAGCCCCTGCTCAGGGAGCCAGGAGGGAGGTGGGGAGAGAGATGAAGGAAGGATCCTGCCGTGAGACAATGAAGACCCATGCCCTGGGTAGGTGGGGGCTTAAAAGGGAGTTGGGGTCCCCAGCACAGCCCCACTGTGGTGGAGACACAGAGCTGGTTGGATCGAGCCATGGCCTGGACCCCTCTGCTCTTTGCGCTACTCAACATGGTTAAGGTGCCCTGGCCAGACCCGCTGCGTCCACACAGGGGCCCTGTCCTGCTGCCCGGGCAGGGCTGTGCTCCTGGGCACTGGCTGACCCCCGTCTTCTCCCCTCTCTCCTCTCCCTCTCCAGGTTCCCTGGTCCAGGCAGCGCTGACTCAGCCCTCATCAGTGTCAGTGGAGCCAGGAAAGGACGTCCAGATCACCTGCTCTGGGAGCAGCTACAACTACTATGGCTGGGTGTCACACGAGGTACA
>NW_009919778.1:6906-7358 GCF_000696875.1 Nestor notabilis
ACCTTGGTCGGGCCCAGCGGGCAAATTACCCAGCGCGGGGGTCCAAGCCGAGGACGAGGCCGTCTATTACGGTGGTGGCTGGGACAGCAGCAGCAGTTATGGTGTCTGATGACAATGAGTAGTAGGAAGTGAGACACATACTCCATGATAAGGGGGAGGTTTCTGACCTCCCTCCTGGCTGAGCAGAGTTGTGACTGTACCCCTGTCACTGTGATATATGAGAGCAGTAAGAGACCCTCAGGCATCCCTTCATGATTCTTCGGATCTATCTCTGGCACCATGGGCATGTAAACCATCACTGGGGTCCAAGATGAGAACGAGGCTCTCTATTTCTTCCTCAGTATTTCTATTTACTCGCACAATAATAGTTGAAGATACGACGACAGCAGAGCTGATCAAGCTCATGGTGACATGGAGCTATAGGCAAGTGAGGCCTTGATTGTCAAATGTGT
>NW_009919779.1:0-5802 GCF_000696875.1 Nestor notabilis
GTCCCTGCCCTGTCTTTTATTTGCTACGTACGTAATCTCTTAATGTTATTTTGAATGCAGTAGTGAGAATGTCTTACTATCATGGTTTGTTGACAGTGCTTTCTTTTTTATAAGTAATTTTGAATTTCATAGTTACTGAAGTGAAATTAATGTAGGCAGAATTTCCTTTTTAAAATCATGGAGGCACTATTGTTTAAAGTATAAACTCTTTTACCTGTTGTACAATGCAATTTCTGTACTTAAGTGTTACTGGTACTATCAACTCAGTTGTGGCTTGAAATTAATGATTAATAATTAATACTAATAACTGACTTCAAAAAGGGAAATTAAGAGGAACTTTATGTGTTGTCACAAATAGATGTCTTTGCTTTCAGCTTTTTTTTTGTATTTTTTCTATAATATACCATACTATGAAGACAGTCCTAATAACCTCAAAAACATACCACCAGTAGTACGATCGGAATTTTCACAGCAAAGAAAAATACATGAAGGATTTAGGCATTTACTATTACACAAACAAAAAAAGAGAGGATAACTGAGGGAAGCTGAAAATAATAAGCAAATAATCAATATATTGCTAAAATATAAATTTTAAAACTTTATGGGAATACTAAAGAAAAAAAAAAAACCCTGAAGTATGAAAAGTAGAAATCTTATCCAAAAAATTAGACATTTTTCTCATCAGTATCAGAAGATGTAGTGCGATAATCTGAACAGTCGAAAAAAGGGCTATCATTCAACTGACTTCATGTGAAAAATATAGTCTTTCCTGGAAGATTTCTGCCCTTCAGTCTACTTACCCAAAAGCTTTTGCATCTTTCACTCTCTGTTATCTTTAGGTATGCCCTTTGAGAAGACATTTTCCTTTACAGAAAATTCAGCTTCACCAGCAGCCTCCTCAGGTCTATTTTCTGATAAAAAGGAAACTGAATGTGTGGCAGTTGCTTTATGTCATTCATGTCTATAGCTCAAAGAAAGGTCCAGCACCGATATGGCCAGAAAAGAACTCTTACTGCTAAAGGGCTTAATATCTAAGAAACTGCTCTGTTGCTTTTGTAACTGACTCCGGACTTGCAGCAGAACTCACATGAACTTTTCATACACTAATATGCCACAGAGTCCTTTGTTCTCTTCATATCCCTCAATAAACTCTGATTGTCTAAGATAAGTAACTGTTAATGTGGACCCAAACTTGTGTACTATAAGTGTAAAGCTTAGTGAATCTGTGTAATTGTAAATTTACACAATATTCCCAGATCCTGAGAAAAAAAATTACCTTTTCATTTCAGAATTTTTCATATGCTGTAAACAAGTTACTACAAATAATAAAATTAATATATTTCTGGTTTAGCCAAAATACTTGACATGTGAGAGTTCCCAAAGAAATTATTAATCCACAGGATTTATAATTACATTTTCCATCTTACTTTCTACTATATGATATGCTGATTTCTACCTGTTTTGCCAACAGTATCAAAAGTCAAACTTTCATTTCAACTAAAGTCCTAAAAAAAAAAAAACTTTCATAATTTTACTTCAATATGATTAGCTTTTTAATCTACATTAAACAAGTTTTTAGACTCAAAAAACAAACATGGAGGATGAAATTAGATATTCTATTCTAAATTTAAATGGTTCATTAAACCCAAAGCACTGTGTGGGACAGAAAATGAGGAAAATATTTTTCAATTAGGCCAAATCATCCAGGAATAAAAATTTACGCCTTTCATTTCATACATATGTATATCGGACCATCAAGCGCAAATGTTACCATGATCGCCAAGGAGAAGGAGAAGTAAAGATACATGGAACCCATTTCCTTAAAGCTTAGAAGCAATACAAGAAATGATGCTGATTTTCCTGTGTGTTCCAGAAGGTGAAAATAACTAAAACAGGATGTAAAATTGGCTCTGATAGGAAAAACAAAGAAGACTATTCTTGCTGTCTATTCCTTCCATACAGGACAGAGCAACGCTGCAGAAACACAGTATTTTAAAAACTAATAACAACTGTTTAGCACAGTATTAATTTCATTATCACATAAAAAGCCTTACAGAATCATAGTACCACAGAATCATAGAATAGTTTGGGTTGGAAGGGACCTTCAAAGATTGTCTAGTCCAACCCTTCCTTGCAATGAGCAGGGACATCTTCAAGTAGATCAGGTTGCCCAGAACCACATCCAGCCTGGTCTTAAATGTCTTCAGGGATGGTGCATCCACCACCTCTCTGGGCAACATGTGCCAGTATTTTACCACTTTCATTGTAAAGAATGTCTTCCTTACATCCAGCCCGAATCTCCCCTCTTTTAGTTTAAAACCATTACCCCTCGTCCTGTCACTACAGGCCCTGCTGAAAAGTCTCTCCTCATCTTTCTTATATGCCCCTTTTAAGGACTGAGAGGCTGCAATAAGGTCTCTGCAGAGTCTTATCTTCTCCAGGCTGAACAACCCCAATTGTCTCAGCCTTTCCTCATAGGAGAGATGCTCTGGTCATTTCTGTGGTCCTTCTCTGAACCCTCTCCAACAGGTCTATATATTTCCTGTACTGAAGACATCAGAACTGGAGGTAATATTCTAAGTGGGGTCTCACCAGAGCAGAGTAGAGGGGCGGAATCACATCCCTTGACCTGCTGGCCACACTCCTTGGATGCAGCCCAAGACTTGTCTTCTGTCTACAAGTGCATATTGACAGGTCATATTCAATCTTTCATCCAGCATTATCCCCAAGTCTTCCTCCTCAGGGGTACCCTCAATCCCTTTGTCCTCCAGCCTGTGTTGACAGTGGGGGTTTCTCCAACACAGGTGCAGAACCTTGCACTTGGCCCTTTTGAATCTCATGAGGTTTGCATGGGTCCATTTCTCAGTGTCTTTTCCCAGAGCTACTAATGTACAGTTCACCATTCACCAGTAGTCACACTGATCACCTGGCATAAGAAAGAATTTTTCCTTTGACTTGGGGTGGTGCAGTAGTGGAACTGTTGCAGTAAAGGAAAACACCTTTTTGTCTTTAATATACTTTGATGGGGGTTTTCGTCAAAAGAGAAAAGAAAAAAAGCAGAAAAGAGTAAAAAGAAGATTAAAAAAAAGTGGACACTAGTTTCTCCAGAACCAAAGCAACTATTCTTTTGTTTTGGTGTTGGTTTTTTACCTTTTCTTTTATAATTATTAGTGCTATTGAACTTGTGATCCATCTCAAGCATGCTATAAACAGGCCAAAGGTGATGCATTTTTAAAATGTTTTTAAGGGTGAACTGATTAATTTTTAATCCTTTCCAATAGGAAAGGAGGAAATACAAGAAGAAGATCATCATACAAGACTTGACACTGTGTTTATCATGCTTGTCTAGTACTAAATCAAGTTGTTTGGACTTGATTTGATGTCCCAAATATTTATGCATATCAGTTCAAGTCCCTTTTTAGACAATAGCTTCCATCAAGCATGCGTACAGATATATCTAGCAGTAGCAACGGAAAACTCTTGCCACCTGAATTCAAGATTATCTCTAGAAATTCTAATGGCAATTTGCTTCCTCAGCAAAGCACCTACCAAAGCAGATGCAATTCTCTAGTGACATTTTCAGCAATACTCTTGATAATCATGTTTTTATTACAGTTTCCTCAGAATAACAGTATCAACAGAAAGGACAATGAGAAAGATCTATTCATTCACACATCACTAATGTGAAGATACATAGAGATTACAGAAAAACATCTTGGAAGGAAAAAGAATAAACCTGGAAGTTTTCAATTAACTAGAGGAATGAAAGTAGACACTTTTATTTGTAAAGACTTAACAAAAAAGATAATAAAGGAATGTACCTGTAAGGATTTACTGGATGTCAAACAAGTCATCACTAAACTGAACATGTCCCGTAGCTTGTCTCCTGACACAATAAAGCATGACGTGGTAGTTTATTCAAGGTCACCTGTTTGTTGCAGTCTTTATTGACTAAAAATGTCAGGCTGAGGTGATTATCAGTGCATGTTAGTCTATGAATCTATTTTAAATATGACACATTTGGGTGATCTATACAGAATGGATTTATTTTAAATCTATAAGATGTCAAACATTGAAAAGTCTTCATGTATAAAAGTAGTCCAAGTGTAGTGGAGCTACCAAGTTAAAATATACTCAGAATATGCAGAAAAGAATTAGAAATTCTGTAGTTTGCTGTCTTAAATTAGTCCTGACATTTTACTCTAAACAACTCTAACTTCCCATATCAAATACTACATTGCTTTAATCATACCATTGCTATAAAAAATTTAGTAAACCTTTAACTTTTTGTTCCATTTCCAGGATCATGCATAGATTATTAAGCTTTATATCAGTGCATGAAATAAATTTTATCTTCCTGTAAAATCTTTCTTTAATATGCTGATTGCTAAGTGGAAGATAACTGCTCTACTGAAATTAATTTTTCACTTTTTCACAGAAATTTGATTTACCGTAATAAGTAATGACATCCAACAATGCAGCTCTGGGGTACTGTTAAACTGACAGATATGCAGTAACAGCATTTTCATTGTAGAGTGTCAACACTTTATTTCTTGTAAGAGACATCAACAGTAAAACCAACAATCATCTGCTTTTACGAGTGCTTCTTGGAATTCTGAAAATACCTCTGCTTTTAATAAATTTCTTGTTCTGAATAACATTTGTTATATTTTTAGAACTAAAGCTTGACAGTTCTTTGGGTTGGGTTTTGTTTTTTTTTTGGTAGCTACGGATAATTTTTATAGCATGCTCTGAGAGAACAAACAATTAATTTTCACTACTTGTTTAAAACAGCATGAAAATATAGGCTGCAGAATGAACAACAGGTCAGGAAACACTTTCTGAAGTTATTTGACATCGATCTACCTGCCAAATCTTTATAATGTAAGTCTGTTAAATCTTTTTTTCCCCATTAACAGTGTCAGAAAGTAAATCTTAGGTGAGTACTGCTATGATGCATTACTACTCTATAATCTTTATTGAATCACTAAGTTTAAAAACCACTGACCCTGAAAAGATGCAGGTCAAGCTGCTTTCCTGAGAGCAGTTGATAAAAAAAAATCAATTATGTTAGAGGTAAGAGCCTACATTTTTCAAACTATATTAATAGGGCCATGAAGAACACATTTCTAAGAGTTAGTAAATGTTATTCCTGAGCTTACCAGTCATAAACATAGAATTGTTTGTGCTCATAACCTAAAAAGTTTCATCTGTTTTCTATGAACAATGATCTCCATTTGAACAATGAGGAATTAAAATACAGAAATAACCATATGGAAAGTAGCTTACAAAAGCAGATATTTGCTTTTCCAAAATTGCCTCATCATGCTGTGGTGCCTATGTATTTTTTTCTGTAAAAGGACACTTGCATTTATTAACAAATGAACGTATGTTTTCACTGTGACCCCAATCACTGAAGGAGAAAAAAATCTGTAAGAGGTAGATAGGAAGATTAAATGTGAGAAGCTTTATACAGAATAGTTAGGGTTGGAAAAGATCTTAATATCATCTAGTTCCAACCCTCCTGCCATGAGCAGGGACACCACACACTATACTATGTTGCCTAAGGCTCCGTCTAACCTGGCCTTGAACACCGCCAGGGATGGAACATTCACAACTTCCCTGGGTAACCCATTCCAGTGCCTCACCACCCTCACTGTAAAGAACTTCTTCCTTTTACCTAATCTTCCCCTATTTAAGTTTAAACTCATTACCCCTTGTCCTACCACTACAGTCCCAAACAAAGAGTCGCTCCCCAATATCCTTGTAGCTCCCCTTCAGATACTGAAAGGCTGCTATGAG
>NW_009919780.1:0-12003 GCF_000696875.1 Nestor notabilis
GCATCAGCCCACCTCACAAGCGTGTCAAGATGTTGCTCTTTGATAACTTACTACTAACAGCATTGTATCCGTAAAATGGAATGCAGTGTGGGCCTTGTCAGCTCTTGTCAGGTGGTCTTTCGCAGAGCACTGGATTTGGACACCTGGAATCTGTGTGACAGATCGTAAGCCAAATAAACATCGTGCAGGCAGGTTGACTGCCATGGACATCCAGTGTGTTTCCTGAAGGAGATGGAAATACTGTGTCTGCTAGTTCTTTCGTGTATCCTGATCCTGACCTGAGGGCATGTGCTGTTGGGATGAGAAGACTCTAGCTGGCATGCTCTGCATACTCTGCAGGGATTGCAAATCAGTGTGGCAAAAGAGATGGCTTTCTGTATAGGAATGCTGTTCTACTCACAAAAGGAAATCGCATTTTGAATATCCCCTCTAAATTCAAGTTACTGAGAGTTAATATGCAAACGTTGCCTATATGTGTGCTTCTTATTACACTTCCTTCTTTAGGCTAGAATGTGGTATGTTTTCTTTATGTTTAACCAAGGCATTTTGCTGTTTTACTATCTTACAATAGAATTAATTTTGACTTCTAATTTTATTCTAGAAGAGTGTGGCGTATATATTAAAACACTGAATACTGCTGCAGAATCCTACTTGCTACAAGGTAAGTAGATAATTTTGGTTTAGCTGTAGAAGTTTCAGACCAAACTATAGTTTAAGTGATGGCTAAGCCAACCTAGTGTTCACTTATTTATTTTTTATTTTTATATTTAACAGTACTGCTACTCAGGAGTATGGGGTTTTTTCCCCACCGAATACTGATTTTACTTTATCTTCATCCAGAATCATATTTACTGATAAATGCAGAATGCTAAATACTTCCATGAAGCCTACTTGAGTCACTTGTTATTACTGAAAATGGCATGTTAATTAAATTCAGGCTGAATTTCAACTCTGCAGAATTCTGGCTTACTTGACAGAGGGGTAGTTGCTATGTGGCTTTTTTTTTTTTTTTCCCTATGTACAGTCTTTGGCTTCTCTGGCATTTTTTTGTGGTCACACTGCATATTCACTGGTTTCACTATTACTTTTTGTGGTCCAGGAAAAAGAAGAAGTGATGAAGTGATTCGAAGTGCAGCCAAGCGACAAAAATATGAGAACAGTGCTGAGCACCCTGCATTTTACTACAATATCCACAGACACAGTATTAAAGGAATGAACATGCCAAAGTAAGGGTTTTGTTTAACTTCTGGTCTCATATTACTATAACAACTGATACGTAACTTGTATTTAATCACCCTTACAAGCATCAACTGCTTTTTAAATTGCCAATTTTGTTTCTGTTTTAATTTTTTGTTTGTTTGTTTGTTTCTTTCTTTCTTTCAGGTTAAATAAGTTCTTAAGCTATCTCTCTGAAGCTGGATACCGAGTAAGTAGAACCCACTTCGATCCTATGGGAGTTCGCACGAATGCGCCCTTGGCACAATTTAAGACTATCCTTATGAAGTACAGCACTCCCACATACACAGCAGGACAGGCAGAAGGCCCTCTCCATCTAACTGAAGATGTCCTGGCAGAACAGGTTCAAGCTGCGGCAGATGTCAAGGCAGAAGAGGTCGAGTTCATGGAAGATGATAAATCTGGAGTCACTGCTGCCATGTTCACAAATGACTACCCTACTCACTGTGCAGCTGATTAATGCAAATAATTTTGTTCATAGATGAGGATATTGCAGACCTGCAATCACACCCTGTTGAAGTAAGCCAGCACTTCTTACCAAACTGGATTTTGAAAATTTGAGTTATCCTCTCTTTTAAGTTGACAGATGTGTTAGAATTATGTAGCAGAATTTACCCCTGATCACAGCATGTGGTCAAGGTACTGTTACTGTGAAAAGGTCTTGGAGACAGTTACTTGCTTTTATGCTCACATCCACGTTCACACTGAGGCATTGTGGCTGCAACTGAGTGTTTGTTGAAGCCTTATTGCTAGCGCAGAATGCAGAAGAGTGGATGGGGCCAAAAGTCTTGAAGCATTTCTGAACATGAGGTTAATGTGAAATGGAGTATTCCTAAAATTAATCATTCCTAAAACCTCACTGGTTACAACTCAGAAGGGGCTCATTTAAAGATGGTAAAATATGACAGAATAAAATGTGATCTGAGTTTAAGCAAGCCAGAAAGATCTGGCTCAGGACTTCTAACTCCAGATTGCACATGTAATTTGGCAGTCAGTTCTGTTTTCATTGTTCTGCCTATAAGCAAGGACCTAGCACAGGTGAGAATGGAACAGAATGGTTACATGACTGTTACCGAAACTTCCATTTATAACCAAACTTCAGTGAATTGTGTTAGTCACTCCAAGTAGTTGTTTGGTTAGAGATTACATTTGGTTGGGTACTGCAGAAAGGTACAGTGACAAGGCACCACAGGTTTGAAGTTCTGCTATAAATTTGTCAGTAATACATTCTTAGTGGTTAAAAAGATCTCTTCTGTGAACGAGCAAAGATGCTGCGTGTTCATAGTTCTGGTCTCCTTAAATACATGGCAGCATTCCAGCCAAATAAGCTTGACTTCGTCCTTTCTTTCCCCCAAACTTAGTTCAGATACATCCATCTATTCAGTTTGGAAAAACTATCACACTTGAACCAGTCATTCCAGTTTTTCACAGGTTTGGTGTTAGGTTTGTCTAAGAGCAGAAAATGAGGGGTTATTATTTATCCACCTCTGAAGCTTCACAATAAGTATTCTTTCCTTGCAAATTGAATGCCAATCAAGAGTGACATGACTGGTATGCCTCTGATTATGCAAAACTTCCTAAGCTCCTACCAAACCCAAATCAAGTTGTTGCCTCTTAGACCATCTTAAACTCAGGACTGAGGTGGTAGTGGGGTATTTTCATTCTGTCCTAATACATATAATAAAAATTAAAGAGGAGATTGTTAAAGGGATCATAGATTGCACTTCAGCAGTGATACAGCAACAAAGTTTCCTTCAAAAATTTAGTGCTTATAGTTCTTTTCCAAAGATAACTTGGGATCAAATTGAAAAGATAAATGCAAGAATAAAGAAAAGTTGGTGTTCCCTAGCTGTTCTGAACTAAGTAGTTTATTTTTTTTAAAGTGGAGACACTGTTGAAAAGCTTTGCTTGCAGACAACACACTGTTCAGTGTTAATATTTAAGTGGGTTAGAATCAGTCATAAAGTCAGTTAACTGGAACAAAAGAGAGTTCTCCAATTACAGTATAGGCTAAAAAGAGTTTAAGTGAAGCCTGTTGTGGGAAATTTTATTACTTTTACAGTTCCTCCCAAGTAGCAGACAGTATTGTGCACCTCTTCCAAGTCAAAGCAACTAGTCCTTGGTGTTTGCACAAGGAGGGGCACAGAAAGTGAAGTTCAGGCTTGTCCATAATCTGGGACAAGGAGATTTGCCTGGTTTAGGTGACCAGCAGAAGGGGTGTTTGTAAGTCAGGTCTATAAGGATTACCTTTCTCTTCAACAAATGACTCAGTTGTTCATCAGATGGGGTTAGGCCTGCAATAATTAATTAACAGAACACCAGTGTTGGTTCAGGGCAGTTGTTTAGGGGCTTCTCTTTCTTATTTTTCAATTCTATTAGGAGGTATGACTAGTACCTCAACCCAAGTGGGATGTGCCAGTTATACTACACTGTTTCTATTGAACTGCTTAATACACAGTTAAATGCAACCAAAGCTGCTGGGTTTAACCCAAGTGCTGTGAAAATCCTTCATCCTAGTTGTCATGGTACAGAATATGATTAGAACAACAGCACCTATGACAGGTCAGTGGAAAAGCTGCTATCTTTTATATGGATCTGCATTTCTCATTCAAGGCATGCAACATGCACAGGAGTTCAGCTTGTTTCAATGGACAAGGTGTGCTGGGGGCCAGACTCAACTCAGATCAACACTAGTAGAAGTCAGCTGGTCCCTTTCTTCTGGACAACCACGAACACGGCATCACTAACAAACAAGCAAACTGTCCGAAGGGTTTCTTTCATGAATTATAAGAGAAAGCAGCACTGGAATTTCCAACAGGTTATTGATAACATTTTTCCTTTTATTGTCAGTTTGACAGTTTCAGTGTGACTAGTTGAATACTAGAGCTATTAGGCTTACATGTACCTAGCACACATTATGTTCTTAACATGGCTTTTAAAGGTGGAAGGGTAAAGTTGCTTTGAAAACAAAAGTTTTTTGGAGTAAAGAGCCACAGTGCAATCAATGGTTTAATCAAACAACTACATTATATATATATATAATATTTAAAGAACATAAATATTCAGTAAATTCACTACAACATGAAAATAAAAAAGTTTCACATTCTCCCACACTTTTTAAAGAACTGGGGACAAAGTGACAGACAGCTCCTAGACAGACTGCTCAGCTTCACAAACATCTCTCTTGGTTAAGGGACTGGACATTACCTTAGCTATCACAATGGGAAGGTATGCTGCAACTAGTCTAGAAGATTCCCCATAAATTTTAAAGCATTTATAATCACTGCTTCCCCCCTCTCCCCCCCAGATTATAGTTAGTGGACATGCACTACTAGTCTATACAATGCAACATTTCACCAGAAATTCATGAATAACGTAGTTCCTTAAAAACTGTCCCTTCTGTTCCGGGGCCTGAAAACTTCCATTTCCTGTCACAAAAAAAAAAAAAGTCTTTCCAGTAAGAGAAAAAAGTTACTCAAAAGAAGCATGTGCAGTTTTCACATTGGGATACAGCTGATCTGAAACAGCAGTCAGAATGGATGTGTATTTACAAGTGCTGGGCTTGCAAGACACAAGCCAAGGATACTTCCTTCTTTACGTACCACATGCCAAAACCAGTCTTAACTACAGGCAAGACGAAGAAGGAGCAATACCATATGGTTTAAAATACATTACTTCTCACCTATCACAGCAACTTTTCTTGCTTCTAGCTTCAGGTGCAAATGGGTGCAAGATTCATCAGCAAGTCTTAGAGCAAAGAAAATCTCACAGTAACATATTTTCCCTTAAAACGGAATGCTAATAGGTAAAGCAACCCCCATTAAGTGGCAGCAAGGTCCAGAGCAAGGGAAGAGGAATTTTAACATGCAAATCAACAGTAGCTACTGGACTTAACACAACAGCCTACTGCCAAGTTTTAAAACTTGAACTTGAACCTAAAGACACTAAACAGTAAACTTTGTCAAGTACTAAAATGTCTTCCAAAGTGCTAAACCATATTTGTTAAAACTATGGTGAAAGAAAAAAGGAAAACAAACTTCAAGCAGCTTATGGTTGAAGTCCTCCCTGCTCAAACTGACGCTCAGATAGGCTCACAACTGGGGTGGTGGGGTGGCACAAATTCCATAAAGCATTTTGGTGCTGCATTATGCCCATGTGCTGGCATTTTGGGCATTTGCTTTAAAAAAAAGCCTAAGCTTTTCAGAACAGTTCTTTACATAACATTCTAATACATTCACAATAAAAATCTGTTATTATAGGGAACATAGTAGGGCTGTAAAACTTCCAGATTTTCTTCAATTAGGCTTGTGAGGACACTACCACAAGGACCAGATGGGAAGCTGCAGTATGCATCAAGATTGGCATGTTCTACATGGGAAAGTTATGGGTTTGTCTTGTTTGGGTTTGGGTTTTTTTTGACTACAATATCCATTAAGCAAACCAAACTCATGAATCACCTTGCACTGAAGTATCAGGCCCAGTAAACAGCAAGGTTTTGAAGTGTCAGTTTTCTCACTACATCTCTGTTTTTTCACAAGAAAATGACTAACTGGATTACCTCTAGCTGCAAGACTATATCAGAAATCAATTCTCTACTGATCTTTCATATGGATAACCATTAGCAAAGTACAACATTTAACACATTCCTTGGCATATGTTACTATTGAATAGACTTACTTAGCCATCCAATGCTCAATACTTCACAGAGGCTACTATAACTGTGTCAAATGTATCAGAAATCCAGATTTACCTGGACAAAATAAGACATTCCAAACTGGAACACTTGTTCAGTTATCATGCATTAGGAACAAAAAAGCATGTCAAACACTGGAATGCACTGGAGAAGGTCATTTAGTCTCCTCGGGAAAAAACAAAAACCCAAAACAAAGACTAAATTAAATAGAACCCAGAATACTGTCTAATCATATTAATAAGTATACTGAGAGCCTGAAGGCATCACGTGTATTGTCCATGAAGGTAATGGTGGTGCCTTCTTTTAATATTAAAGAAGTCATAGCTATAAAAAGTTAGTCCCATCTCAGTTTTCCAGCATAGCTTATTTATGTTCCTTTGTTGGTGCATAGTACAGTTCCATGGGTTTGTTCACTTTCCAGTACTTCTCACTGACCAGTTCCAAGGAAAAGGACCCATTTAATACCTAGAAGAGAACACCAAAACCGAAATGAAACGTCTGATGGCTTGCAAGGGTAGTGCTGTAGAAACAGACTATTTAAATTAGAGGAATGTGCCAGTTTAAGCTAGTCACCAGTAATGTGGCACAAGTTATTAGCTGACCACTGGGCGTCAAAAAGCAACAATGGAAGCTGTTCTGAACCCCTGCTGATCTCACTAAAACAGTACTGAAGAACATTTTTGCAGAGTGAATATAGTTGTAAATAAAGTGAACTTCAGTTTTTCCTCTCTCTGCAAACAGAGGGAGTAGTAGATTGTATTTACACCAGAAGCATCTCTGCTTTTGTCTAAGGGACAATCTGTAGTCATGCTTGTAATAGACTCTTAATGCAAAGCATCTGCTTATCTCTTCACTGGTTACCTGGGACATGGAGATGGCCGACGTATTTAATCACTTTTTTGCTTCGGTTGTCACCAGCAAGAGCTCCAGCCACACCACCCAAGTCACAGAAGGCAAAGGCAGGGACTGGGAGAATGAAGAACTGCCTGCTGTAGGAGAAGATCAGGTCTGAGATTGTCTAAGGAACCTAAAGGTACACAAGTCCATGGGACCTTATGAGATGTATCTGTGAGTCCTGAGGGAACTGGTGGATAAGTTGCCAAGCCATTTTCCATCATATTTGAGGAGTCATGTCAGTCTGGTGAAGATCCCACTGACTGGAGAAGGGGAAACATAACCCCCATTTTTAAAAAGGGAGAAAAGCAAGACCCAGGGAGCTACAAACTGGTCAGTCTTCATCTCAGTGCCTGGCAAGACCATGGAGCAGGTCTTCCTGGAAATTATGCTAAGGCACATGGGAAATATGGAGCTGATTGGTGACAGCCAATATGGCTTTACCAAGGGCAAATCATGTCTGACAAATATGGTGGCCTTTTATGACAGAGTGACAGCATTGGTGGATAAAGGAAGAGCAACTGACATCATCTGCTTCGACTTGTGCAGTGTCTTGACACTGTTCCACACAATGTCCTTGCTTCTAAACTGTAGAGGCATGAATCTGATGGATGGACCACTCAGTGGGCAAGGAACTGGCAGGATGGTCATACTCAAAAGAGTTGCAGTTGCACTCAAAGGTTGCTCTATGTCTGGGTGGAGATGAGTGACAAGTGGTGTTCCTCAGGGGGTGGTATGGGGACTGCCACCGTTTAACATCTTTGTTGGTAACACAGACAGTGGGGTTGAGCGCACCCTCAGCAAGTTTGCCGATGACACCAGTGCTGTCGACTGGTGCAGTCGACGTGCTGAAGGGAAGGGATACCATCCAGAAAGTCAACTGTGTACCCTGGCTGTATCAAAAGAAGCGTGACAAGCAGGTTGAGGGAAGTGATGCTCCCCTTCTACTCTGCTCTTGTGAGACCCCACCTGCAGTACGGCGTTCAGCTCTGGGGCCCCCAACATAAGAAGGATGTGGACCTGCTTGAGTCCAGAGGAGAGCCACATAGATGATCAGAGGACTGGATCACCTATCCTGTGGAGACAGACTGAGAGGGCTGGAGTTGTTCAGCCTGGAGAAGGCTCCAGGGAGACCTTATAGCAGCCTTCCAGTATCTATAGGGGGCTTACAAGTCTGAAGAAGGACTTCTTATAAGAGCAAATAGTAACAAGACAAGGGGTAACAGCTTAAAACTGAAAGTAGGTTTAGATCAGATATTAGGAAGAAGTTCTTTTCTGTGAGGGTGGTGAGGCACTGGAACAGGTTGCCCCGAGAAACTGTGGCTGCCCCATCCCTTGATATGTTCAGCACTAGGTTGGATGGGGCCTTGAGCAACCAGAGGAGTTGGAACTACGTGATCTTTAAGGCCCTTTCCAACCCAAACCATTCTATGGTATAATTTTATGATTAATCATATGACTTACTTTATTCAGATAAATGCCCAAGTGTAAGACCAGGCTCAGAGATCAAACTAATTGAGATATTGCCTTGTATCTATATTCTGAAGTCAGCATCCGAGAGGAGTGGTTCTTCCCTAAGCATACTCAGCTGTTTCATAGTGGAACTGTGGAAGCCTACATGGAAGTGGAGAAATGCCACCTTAAAATAGATGCTTCCTAGTGCTAGAGCTATCTGCTGTTGAAATGAGATTCTCAGATAAAGTAATATTTTTCCTCTTCAATTTTAACTGTAAAATAATGGCATAAGTCAGTTCGTAGTTGCTGCCATCACTCTGTTTTCCCGAAGTAATTTATATACGTCCTTTTCCAAGCTTTTGCTGTACACATTTTCTTAAAAAGCAATTGACCTGTGTCTACAATAAACAACCTGGTGCTATGAATTTTACCCCTAAGCAACTGCAGAAAAGACCACCTGAGTGGATTTTAATGAGATCTGTATCAAAGGTGTACTGATGCTCAGTGTTACCCTTAGATACAAGTTCTACTCACAGTGAACTGCCCATTGGCAGTAGCAATGTAAATGGTATACTGCTTCTCACTGGCTGTGTCAAGGTTCATCTGGTTTGATTCTCCTTTGCTACGGAGCTCCTCCAAAGCCAGTCTTACTGCTAGGTACTTGGACAAGTGATCAACAGTGGCATTGCCTGAGGTCTTGATGTATCTGTCACAACAACCACAAAGATAATCAGACATTTGAGTTGCAGGTATGGGAACAAGACAGCTGGCAGATCCCCAGATAGTAAGCATCAAGTGTGAAAGGCCTTTAAAGACAGTTCACAAACAAGAACTATAATTGCTTTCACCCCTGACATGCAAGCAGCTTACCAAATTAAATTGCTCCTAAGTGCCCTTACATCTCTTTGACAAGTCTCCCACAGGTGCCCCTGCTCTTTTTTAGAGAGAAGACAGCACTGCACTGTCATCTGCTCAAAATGAAAAACCTTGTAACAGGTTCTCAAGGGGTTTTGAGAACTACTCACAACTGCTGAAATCTGATCATAGATACAGTCTGAAGTGTCTGGACAGAAAGCCATGAAGGTGCAAGAGCTATACACAAGACACTCTGCACCCCTGCTCTTTGTTAAAGTTACTTTTTGTCTCACAGTCTGTTCTCACTTAAATTCTTCATTCAAGAATTAAAGGCTGACACAAATGCTGCAGAGGCCTCTCCCTGAAGCTTGGCTTTCTTTTTGCCTTTCAGAACAACCCCAAGAATTCTCTTGCAATTCCAAACCAAAAAGAAAAGCTGGGTGAGGTTTATAATACATTTAAAGACAGTACAGAGATATGTTTCATCATGAGAGAAAGCCAGAAAGAGACCTGAGGAAACTCCATGAGGCTGCTCATTGCTGTGATCCAAAATTTGCAGTCTGTGCTTGGACTGGATCATGAAAAAAAATGCCAGGAAAAGCTTCCAGCCTACAAAACCACAAATCCTGCTGACACAAAGCTGCTCTGAAAACTGCTGACATGCATGGTTTGTTTATTCCCAAAGAATCTTAGAATAAGTAGAAAGGGGCTCATACTATACCATCATCCTAGTACCTGCTGTGAACTGCAACACTAGAAACCCTTAAAAACATCTTTATTTGCAAACAAAGGCCTAAACCAGATTGTTACTGTATTTTTGATAATTGCTGAGCAGTACCATCTACCTGACTTGAAACAGAAAGAGAGAAAGAGTGCATATAGTTAAGCAGAATGTGATATCACTAAAAGTAAATTAATTTTTAAAAGCCCCAAGAAGCGATAGAAAACAAAACCACCAGAAAATAACAGCAGTATTCATGAAGAGGAATAGAAGACATTTACCTTGTCTGCGCACTGTCATCATTCTCCATGAGGGTCGGATGAGGCCTGAAGACTAATTCAATTTCACTAGCACCATCCATTACGGGGTCTATTGCCACAGTTGTGTTGTTATTGTCCAGTTCTAGCCCAGAGTCATCCGATGTTTTCGTTCTCTTATTACTAGGCCCCGCTTCCTGATTGCTGTGTGTTGAGGCATTGCTACAATGTGAACTGTCACCGTTATCTTCTGCTCCGCTACCATTCTCAATCTGTTGCTTCTTGCCCCTCTGTAACCTGATCAGAAACAGGTAGAAATAAACACTAATCCAATTTACTGTATGCACAAGCTTCAGAGATATATAAAGTTTAATCAAAAAAATAAATACATTATTTCTTACTAAAAACAAACCAAACTTATAGACAAGACTATGGATTTTTTCTATCCCTTGAACACCTTTTAGACATGTTATAGACATGTTTTTAGACACGTTTTAAGATAATTTTTAACTTCATATGGTTATTTTTATTTTGCAGGCAATTTCAGACCCTTATTTTCATCTAAATATGAATCCATATATGATTTAAAATAAAAATGACACCATGCTTCACCACAACAAAACATCTGGGGCCTCTGTCCCAGCTGGCTCCCTTAGATTTAAATACAGAATTTCACTACTGTGTGAACAACACATATTCCAGCCTTGTGAATTAAGTCACAACTAAACATAAGTTCTGGTGTTATGTGTACTTATTTGTATGTAATGGTAATACATTGGAACAGGATTAATTGTATTACAGTTTATTATCTAAGACAGATAGCCATAATTTGGTAAAGCTAAAATGAAATCTGTCTACCTTAGGCTGCCACAGAAGTTGCAGCGAGTGATACAAAGGTTTCTACTAGTAGGTAAAAGGTTACAAACTATTTTGCCAGACTTCAGAGGAGAGAAATCTCAAGCTATACAAGGAGTGAGGACAGACCATTTTTTAGAGTTAAGACAAACAAGGTTACACATGGACAAATTACACGGATTTCATACCTGTTCATAGCTTGAATCTTTAATCCTTCCTCAATGCTGTGACTTAAAGCTTGCTGGTTATTGTGCTTGCTGATTCTTGCTAGCACTCTCTCCTGATGAGCTTCATATTCATCTCGGCTTGGATAAATTTTACTGATGAGAGCATCAAAATTGGGATCTGGTCTCAGTGATCTTTTTGAAACTAGCTTTTTACGACACGTGGGACATTCTTTGTTGCTGGACATGAACAAGAAGGAAGAAAACAATACTAACTCTCCAGCAAGAACAAGTCTGTCCTGATGCTGCAATTCTTAGTCAAAGTGCTCACTTAACATTGAATGATTATAGCAAATCTGGAATAGGGCTTCTGTCTTTTGAGAGATCAGGAAATTACAGATATTTGAACAAAAATCCCAAACATATGTCCCTGCTTCTTGGGGTTTCTGTTTGTTTGTTTTGTTTTTAAGGTATAATTAAACAAACTGTATTTAAGAGTTCAAAAGTTCCACTCTGCAAACCAGTTCTTCCCTTAACCCTGTGGCTGGATTTTCACCTAGAAAAAAATGCATGTCTAGTGGAAATTAAATATGATTTGTTATATAAATATAAAATATATTTATTACATAAAGCATAGTCTTTCTGGCACTTATAGAACAATACAAAGATTAAGGAACCTATTCTATAGTTCAAGCACTAATTACTGCAAAAACTAAGAGAGTCTTCTCTTTCCTAACATTTTGTTCCTATTTAACTAAAATGCCAGGTTCACATAATGTTTTTCCTGTTAAAGGGAGAGGCCTGAATAGCTGAAACATTGGCATCTTTACTTTCTTTCTTGTTTCTCTCTAATGTATTTTTGTTCATTACTCA
>NW_009919780.1:12134-28859 GCF_000696875.1 Nestor notabilis
GACTTAATTGCTGTTGGTTACCTCAGAATTCCATTGCTTTTGGGAAAATGTGAACTTGTAACTGAAGAATACAAGAAAAATTATTTGTACTTTGTCATAAGTTGTTTCAGTCCTGAAGCTTGGAAGCAGGAATACAGTTGATAGTACACATAATTTGCAATTTATTATTAGGAAAAGGAAGAATAAGGGAAATGAGACTCATTTTTGTAAGTAATGTATATTTTTGTTTTGCTGTTACTGAATCTTAAAAATATATATATATATAAAAAGAGGTTTTTAAGTCCTTGCAAGAAAGTTATAGGATGACTTTTCATATGAAGAAACAAAGAGATCTGGTCTGCCACCGATATCTGAACACACAAGAATGAAATATGGAGGTGTGCTACGCACTCAGAAACTTGCAGTGCACAGGCACTGTTCCCCATCAACACCCAGGACTTGAAGGATTTCCTTGATCACGTTTTCATCTAAAGTGAAACCCCTTTTCCCTGTAATAGTATTTACATACCCACTCCTGAGGGCTGTAATGATACAGTCAGCACAGAAGCGATGCAAACATTCCTTTGTTGTCATGGTGTTTTTTAACATATCCAAGCAGATGGGACACATCAGTTCACTGTGTAGGCTCCTGGGTGACACAACTATTTCCAAGCCATCAGTGATTGCTTCCTAGTGTAAAATAAAGTACAAGTTCATTAATGGAATTTAGTAGCTTTCTCAGAAAGATTGCGTGTTTTACTATTCCTTTAAAGAGAAACACAGTAAAAAGACAAAAACAAGACACATGCACAACCACATCAAGCTCACTCACACACACTGCTAAAGAAAGGGAAAAAAAAAAAGCCAATAACTTTTTTTTGGTTGGTTGGTTTTAATATTATGAGAGAGGTTTTGTTTTGGAAGGATTTTGTTTTTAAATATTCTATAATTTAGAATAGGCAGTTAATACTCCCTAAAGGACAATCTTAAACATCAAGCTTCATGTTCTAAAAAGTATTTTAAAAAGCCCTGCCATAAAGGCCAACTCTTTAGCACATATTACCTGAGGTGTTCTTTGCAATTCATACAAACTGAGCTCCCATGTTTTGCTTAAAGGTTGCGTCCCATTCGTCTGCACGGCTTGAGACATGGCTGCAAAGAAAATGAGAAACAAGTTGCACACTCCCGCACATTTGGCTACAGGAGCCAGCTTGCTCTCTTCATCAGGCTTCTCTGGCAAGTGTGGAGTCACAGCACTCTCTGTGCCAACAAAGCAGAAACACAGGAAGAACCCTTGTTCATCCAAGTACCAGGCTCCACTGTGTTACACATGGCTAACCCTGTGCTCTATAGCACTACAGAAAAATTAGAGGGAGTCAGTCAGCCATGAACACTTTGCAAAAATCAATTAAGGCTGTTAAACAAGTGACACAGAACTGAAGGCCGTAAAATTTGGCTGTGTGATGTGGAAGCTGCAAATGCCACCTGATGTGGAAAACATTCATAAAACATCCACTTGCAAATGTGCATATGGATCAAACAGGGTCTACTTCCTAACCAAGTGGAAGGTCAAAATTATACACAGCCAAGCTAGCTAAACATGTTCACTGGAAGCATGCTATAATGCTTTTCTTTTTCCTCCTGAAAATACATCATCAGGGGTTTCAAATCTGAATTTTAGAGACTTCTAAAGGTCAAGTAAAACCTAGTCACTGAGTAATTTCAATCAAGAGCTCCAGTTTCACCACACAGTCCTGGGCTTCAGTTGGTGTGCACCTGACTTGCAATGACCTGGGGAGGTGGGGGAGGATAGGGGTGGTTAGAAGTTTTTAAGTTTCAGAAACCCAAATCATACACACATTATCAGAGTTTCACTCATTTTTTGTATCAGTAGTGATAGACAGGTACTCCTGGAAAGTGACATGGCCAGAAATAATGGCACTCAACAGACCACTGATACACTCCACAACCACTGCTGCAGAATTTACTTACAGTGGGAGAGGGGGCAGTCGTCCCCATCTCTCCCTTGGGGCAGGAAAACTTACCCCAGACTGCGTGGTACGTTTAAAAAATAAATGTAACCATGAAAGAGGCAGTTTGTATTTGCAGACATTTCTACTAGGTGGAAAAAGCAGAGTGCTTTCTTTTTTATCAGTTTTTTCTTTTTTTTAACCTAGGTTTGTATTCCGAGACCATTCAAATCAGCAGCCAAATGCAGGATCCATTGACATCCACCAGGTACATTATAATCCACTTTCCAATTCATCACGTTCTATAGCAAAAGGGTCAAACTCTCTAGAGAACAAGGTTGCTTTATAAGCTTTAATTAATTGTTGAGGGAAAAGCAAGAGAAACAGTGCACCAAAGTTTATTATATCTACTTTTACCCAGGCACAGAAACTATAGTTCTCTCATTTTATGAAAATAAGGAGATGGTAAAAAAAAAAAAAAAAAAAAAAGCCTGACAAAGTAGCCAAGTCCACTATTATGTCTAATAAGCAATAAGGGTCTGAAGACATGTCAGAAGAAATAATTAGGAGATGACAGACTGTCATCTCCAATTTTTACTATATAAATATTGTGCCCTAAAAATACAGTTTACTTGCCACAAGAAACATATTTCTCTGTGTGGATCAGAAAAGTAAGATCTCATATCCCCATTAAAAGTGACAAGCCACCACAACCCAGCTGCAGACTGTCATCTCCCAGTCTGGCCAAGCATTGGGCTGTCCTGTCAGGATTCAGGGCATTTTATTTAAATTATTCAGAGGTATGAATATAATTACGGTATTGACACATCTCATAAAGAAACAGCATTGAAAAGCATACTAGTTGTAAAGAAAGGAAATAGTTCTAATTTCCACTATTATTCTATTATTTCCACTATTATTATTTCCACTATTATTTAAGGCAATTCCAGGCATATAGGAAGTGAAGTCCTTTGGGATAAGGATTTTTGTTATGTGTTATTGACAGTCAATTATTGTAACAGAGACCCAACATTATCATTCTGTGTCTGCACTGGATACTGCTCTTGAGTATTTTTAAAGCTAACGTATTTAATTAACTATAATTCCAAGTACTAAAAGAAATTTGTGAAGCTGCTAATCATTCACACCCTTCCCAAAATCTGCTGAAGCATACAGTCAAGACTGCAGCAGACTAAGACAACTAAGTCCCACTAAATCCAACCTGCCCTAACAGAAAAGCCTGTTCCAAACATTGCACAGCTCTAACACGGTAAAGAGCTCATCTAAGCGGCCCCATAGTAAAAAGATCATCCCATGCACAAGTAACCTCTTGCCTAAACTTGCAGGCCTATGCTTGCTAACATAGAAAAGCAGCTCTCCGGGTGCAAGACTGTCAGCAAACCTATCAATCTGGAGAACAAGTATATTAACACTACCATTTATATTGCAACGTTGTTTACAAGCTTGAGGCTACACTGCAGAAGACATGTTACAAGTGTCATGATAAATAATTGATCAACTTAATTCTACAGGTTTCTAATTTGAGATGCCAACTGCTTCATTCTCACCCTAAGGTCTGCAGTAATACCACTTTCAATTTTTAAGGGGGAAAACCCTGGCCTTAAAGCTGGACAGATGCACATAATCCACTTCATCACTAGCAAACACTTCCTCTGTCTCTGGTACATCCAAAGTCAAAATCTGAGCATCAGTGAAAACATCGTCAATTCAAACATGTTGATCAGATCTTTTCCACTTTCTAAACAAAGATGACCAGATCTCCTCTTCACAAGTCACACGTGCTATCATTAGGAACAGTGTGAAGCCATGTACCCCCTGTGAGCCTTTTCTCATCATTAGGTTTTTGAAAAATCTTGAACACACACACACACACACACACACACACCCCACAACTTTATAATTCTTACCAACTGTTACCTTTATGACTTGTCTATACCCTCTAGATATAAGAGGGAGAAGCCACATTCCTGTAGGCAGATCAAACATCTTTCTCCAGAGCTATTAACAAGTACTACTTGTTGTGATTTATCATATAGCCAGAAGATAGTATTCTAAGGACACCTGCAGTCCTTCAGACTGACTCAGTCTTCAAGGCACAGTAAAATCTTCAGGACAAACTTTATAATTGCATTGTACACACATCTGTCACTATTAAAGCAAGAGCTGACTGATAAAACCAAAAGAATATATTACAGATCTGAGAACCAGAAACACTATGAACCTCTTCAGGTTTGGTTCCTTGTCACTTCCCAGTTCCAAACAGCATCTGAAAAAAGGGAAACAAGCTAACATTCAGTACTTAGTTATGAAACTTGCCTAGCTGTTTAGTGTTTTTTATAGAAGAAACTTGAAAGATGAGAAAGGGAGATTGCTAAAGATTATCAGAACATGTAAATTTTGATTTCTTTTACCCAGAATGTTTCTGAGTTCTCCACATTGCCAAAATACTAAAAACAAAGTAAAACAAAACCCACCTGCAGTGCTTTTAAGGAGCATCAGAAACTTCTGAACAACTTTATAACCAAACTTTATCCACAAGTAGAATAGCTCCCTAACTAGAGCTGGGAGATGAGCCTGCCAGCTTCAATAAAAAGCACCACGTAACTTCATTTGAAAAACTTGCTATTTAATTTGTATTTCCTTGGAAAAAGAGGGTTTATGCAATCTCACTCCTTGTGCTCATCCATCTGCACACTATTTTGTAAAACAAATTTGAAGCAAAGTGGCTGAGGTTTAAAAATGTAACAAAATAGACCTTGTTTCTGAAGCACTGAAAAACAGCCAGTTATAAGAAAAAAAATAACAGTATGAAAGACCCCATCAGAAAAGCCCCTCTGATCTGCCTACTTGCTGACTGGGCAATTTATGCCAGCAAGTCCTTCCAATGCACTTAAAAAAAAAAAACTCCAGCAGAGCAACATCTGCACTTGTCACACCACATCCACTTTACAAGCTCTTATACTGAAATACACTTAATTAATTGCTCACATGTAGTCATGAGTCACAGCAGGCTGGGCATTTGGGTATCTCATTCCCGAAACTGGCCAGTAAATATAAATTCCAGATGGCAAGAAGTACACTTCAGTCCACTCAGAGCTGCAGGCAGGCTGGCTGGCTGCTCTGGCTACAAGGCAGCCAAAGGAGGATCTCAGCAGTAGCATCTCACTGCTCCTGCTCTTCCCTACTTTACCATTTCAGAGGTTTACCACTCTAAGTCACCAATGTATAACCACTCAGAGTTACTTACCATTTGTGAAAATTTGAGATTTCCTGAGCTCTAGCTTAGAACTAACCTTGATGGTGGTTCTGCTTTAACCAGGGAGCAGGGACCTTGTACTGGATACTATCAGAGATCGCTCACAACTGAATTATCCTCCAAAACACTCTACAGTGCCTATTTTAGCCCAGGCAAAGGCTAAAGAGCAACTGCATGCATGGTTGTGTCAGCACACCTTGAGATCAGAGAAATGGTGGAATGGCACCAAGCAGCTGGAAGAGATAACCATAAGTGTACCACACAGCCACATGCTCAGCCTCCCACAGTGAGACTGGGAGGAGAATTGGAAAAAAGGTAAAACCTGTGAGTTGAGACAAGAACAGTTTAAAAATTAAGGTATAATATCATCCTAATACTACTACTAATGATAATAATGAAAAGGATAATAACAAAGAAAGAGATAAAACAAAAAAAAACCAACGAATAGTATGGTGCACAACACCATTGCTCACCACCTGCTAAACAAGGCCCAGCTCATCCCCAAGAAGCAATCAGCCTGTTACAGGTAATACACCCCCCACCCCAGTTTATATACCAGGCTGTGGTATGGAATACCTGTTTGGCTAGTTTGGGTCAGGTATCCTGTATCTGCTCCCTCCTGGCTTCTTGTGCCTCTCCTCACTGGCAGAGCATGAGAGGCTGAAAAGTTCTTGATCAGAGTAAGAGCAACAGCTAAACCATCAGTGTGTTACCAGCATTGTTCTCTGACAATCCAAACACAGCACTGCACCAGCTACTCTATCCCAGCTGGAACCAGGACACCGCTATTTAGCTCAAAATGGTGTACTGATTTCTGATACTTCCATGGGAAAAAAACAAAACAAAACAAGACAGCACACTACACACAAAAAAAACCCAAAACACAACTACACACACAAAATAAAACCACTTTTGAGGGAAAAAACTGCATCAGGTTCTTTAAAGAGAATTTTTTTACACAGTATTAAATCCTTAGAAATCAAATAATCTTTGTTCCAAGTTTTAAAAGATAAATATTTAGACTTAAAACAGTCAGAAAGTTAGACCTCTATTTGATATGCCAAGTTCAACAGCACCTTCAACCATTCCTTTTTTCTCCCACCCCCCACCCCCCCTCTCCAAGGGATTAGTTATTTTAAAAATAGGTATCATAGTGCAGTTAATCCTGTTACGTTTCCAAGTAGAGTTTTACATTTTAGTCTCTCTGATACTTTAACTAGTATTAAGGACGAATTGCATTTTTTGACAAAGTATTCAATTCAATCATTCATTTCAATCTATTCAATTGAAGCATTCTGAAATACAAGGTTTTTCTGCTTTTACTTTCTTGCTAACAGTTTGATTTTAAAATAAACCAAACATTTCTGGATAGACACTATTTGAAAGAATTTATCTTCATTACACTTCACTAGCAGCTCAGATCGCTTTACATCCAGGTGTTATCTAGGACAACTAGTACTAGATTACAATCTAGTGCTTTTAGTATTCACTCTTTTCTGAAGCTTTTTTAATCTCTGGATCTCAAAATCCCTGGGAGACAGCTGAATCAGGTTCTGGCCTGGAGCTCATTTTGTTCCCAGCTCTGAAATTAACTGTTCGATGATCCTGAACAAGTATGTCACTGCATTTGTCTGTGCCTCTTCTACTTGTTCACTCATATTGTCACCTCTCCACAAATTGTCTCTCACCAAGTTTAGATTGCACTCATGATAATTATATACTGATCTCAAAAGGGGATAAACTTGAGAGACGAAGGTCTTACTAAAGCGGTTTTAGTTCATTCAGCTATCAGTCCTTGTCCTCCCAATATCAAGTTTGATGTCACAACATCACTTACTGGTAAGGTCTTAACTTCTTTATATTTGTAAATTGAATCCAATATTCTACTAGCCATGTGTAAAGTCATCTTCTCTTGACACAATCAGTTGTGATCTATGCTAACAACAAAGTCAAGCTCATTAATTCATGTTCAGAGTTGAAATCAAAACACAGCACCTCTAGTGCAGCTCACCTCCAACATACAAGGTTCAAGTTGTCAGACTTACAGCCGTCAAGAGATAAGGTGTGATTTGGTATCCATCATAATCTCCTACAGTCATTAAAATCCCATTTAAAACCTTTAGGAGATTATGCTGTGGACTCATACCATGAGTCACACATAAAGCAATATAGAATCAGAACATAACGTAACATAAACTATCAAAAACAAAATGAGAAAGTATTTGCCATGACAAAAGGCATACAGACAGATAGAGTAAACTCCTAAGTGTCGAGCAGCAAAATTCACAGGAGAAACTAATTCTACACTGAATGCATAAAGCCACAGCAAACAGATTGCTAGTGGGATGCCTTCTCTTGGAGACAGTCACACCTAACTGGATATGGTCACAAACAACCTAATAAAACTGATGCTGCTTTAATCAGGAAATGGTGTTAGATGATCTCTGGAGATCCCTTCCAACCCAAATTATTCTAACTATAGGGTTATCTCACTATCAGGGACATTTATACTTAGTTTTGCCATATAGAAAGTGACACAGCCAAGAAAAACAATGGCAACTAATACTAATCAGCCAATAAAGCACTGCCATAATAAAAAGCTGAAGAAACCTGAACAGGACCCTCCACACACCCTTTATAATCTATGTGGCTGAATATTATCTGGATATTCTTCTTACACACAAAACAGACATCAGAAGGTATCTGGGTTACCTCAGTGACCACTAGCTTTATACAAAGTAGAATGCATTTGTTTGAACTGTGTGAAAACAGCAACAAGGGAATTCAGATCCCTAGTATGTTTTAAAAAAATATCCAGCAAGTCTGCTTAAGATGGATGTTTCCTCCATAAACACATGATATAACCATAGGATCATAGAATCATAGAATAGTTAGGGTTGCAAAGGACCTTAAGATCATCTATTTCCAACCCATAAAGCCATTTAAGAAAAAGAACACTTTCTCTAAGTATCTTCTGAGAACTTGTGGAATCAGCAGTGAAAGTCTCAACTACATATTTTTGTTTAAATTGGAAAACTAACAAATAAGCCCCAAAACACCACACAATGATGTTTTCCTGATGTTTTTTGAGAATATAGTTTCTTCTGTATGTACATTTAAACTGACCGACAGCAAGCAAAACTGCCTTGGGTTTTGACCAGCTGCTGAAAAGTAGGTCTCTTGAGAACTGAAGGTATCTGCCCAAATGTAACACTTGTAGCTGTTAGAATTGAGCTGTGAGTGGCAACAGATTAGCAGTCAGTCTGCAAATTCATGAGGATCTGATACAGATTACGAAATGAATGTTACCAAAAGAATAGTTTCAGCTACTATCACAGAACACCTGAAAGTACATTCATGGGCTAATTTCAAAATTATTAGCAAACACTTTATCATATCAGTTAATACTCTATAGTAATGTGAGCTCCTTTGTAAACAATCTACTATGTTTAAAAATGAGTGGTTAGCAACGCTTACCCAAAGCCAGCGTTTAAAATACTGCTGTACACATCAACTAGAAGCACAATCAAAGCCAATTAAAAGACTATTAAAGATGCCAAATTAATGCAAACAATAAAGCTGAAACTTCAAGTAGCAATTATATGCTTCAGAAGTTAAATCTGATAACAAATAACAAGTATTTACACTGTGCTTTCCATCCTTATAATACATGTAACAGACACATCCTTGGACTGTGTTTGTGGCATAGAAACACTGAATTAGTGAAAAAAAAACCAACAACAACAAAACAAAACAAAAAAAAGAAAAAAAAATCAAAAAACCCAACGCACCACGAGGGAGAAGAGACATAAATATAGCTTGTTGTTACATGCCCTATGAAAGAGATGAAACCAGCACACCAGCAACACCAGGGCAACAGTGTTTCTGGGAAATAAGAAAGGAAACAGATTTTTGTCAGAGCACCATCCTGAGCTGAGCTTTGCTAGTGTATGTTTAAAATCATCTGCATCATTACAACCCTGCCTAGCACCTTCACGCCCCCCCCCAAAATCCTCACAAATGCCAGCACAGTCCTTCCCATATACCACAAGGAAAGACAGTGTTACCCCTATGTTCCGCTGCAAACACCCAAAGCTTCCAGCACACTGCAGGAAGCCTCTGCTCTTCCACCTCTCTCCAAACCTACTGCAAGAATAAAGATTGTGTCAACCTAGAGAAAAATCCCCACCTAACCTTCACTGCAGATTCAACTGCTGCCCATACACACTTCGCTGGACAATTGAATGATGGTACAAAACCTGCATTTATGATTGCTTGAAGGCTGACCTTATAACCTGTACCTTAGGAAAGCTATTAGCCATGAGACATGTAGTTAAGTATCCTCTCTCCTTTTTCCTCAGGTCCATTTTAAGGGGTTCTGTATTTCATTCTTAAAGAGGCAACTTGAAAATCTGCTTGTGAGCGAAACAAAATAAACAGAAACTAAGTCTGAATAAAAATATATAAAAATAAAGAACAGCTGGGACCATCCTGAGGCTATACATTACTGTAAATAATAATGTATATTAATGCAAGCAATCTCACCACAGTGCACATCATGGTCAATGTTTAAATGGGATGAAGCAATTTAAAGTAGGTCTACCCTTTCACTAGTTTAAGTCATTCCAATTTCAGTTACACTTGAAGGATATAATAGTGCACACTGAGAAACAGGCATGATGTGATAACCATCCTGACAATCCCATTTTAACAATGTTTGCATTGATTCCTTGTCATACTATTTTCCTACTTTATTTACAGAATTAAATGAAGAGATTAACAGTCAAATGTTTTGATCAATTATATCCACATAGCCCCACTATGGCTGAGAAAACAATTTTGCTATAATAAAAACAGAAAACTAACATTAAAATGAAGCACAAATTTTACTTTCAGATGGGTACATCCAACTCCCACGGAATGTTAGATAACTGATCGACTGGCACAGTGAAGAAGTTACTAATACAGTAAAGCTATTTGTACATAGATGAGTGCCAGATGTCCCCCACACTAAAGGTTGTGCCAAGTTCTACATTTAAAATATAAATCCAGCCTCTTCTGTATGAAAAAATGACTTGTTCTCCTTTTCTTTATAATATTGTATCACCAGATTGCATACTAGGAGAAGTTACAAGTATGCATTTCTACAGGCTGCTTGAAAGCACGTAATCTTTAAGACAGTTCACCAGATTCTCTCATTTGCCACTTAAAATTGAGCCTATATTCCTCAACATGCAAAGCTCATTTAAATCCATTATACAGGTCATCCTAGAAAGAGTCATACTTTTTCCTCTTATCCCATTACTTGCAATAACAAAGCTTCTCATCTAGAAAAGACTCAATTACATGAGAAGGTACTTTATGGGACTCAGCACTGGAAGTACATAAAAATTAGAGAAGCTATGCTTATTCCCAAAACAAGTATTACAAAGCTCTGCATTTTCAGATAGTCAAACTGAGGAATACAGTTTTGTTAGTCTGTAAAGAGCAGTTAGCAAAGACAGACAACCTCATTTCTACACTAGAGCACAAGCAACTGGCAAGGGGTGAAAAAAACAGGGGGAAAAAAAAAGAAAAAAAAGTTTATAATTAATTCAAGACCACAGACTCAAAAAATGTACCAAAGCAGCCAATAAAACTGAGGAATGCAGAGAAATCTGAGGCACCGGTGCAGCTTAACAGCCTCAACAGTCAGCAATACTACAGATGTTTTTCCAACGTGATTGTCCCTCTCAATCACACTAGTTCAGAGTTTTTAGTTTTCCTCATAGCTAGTCCCAAACTCACGTTTTTCACACAGTCTGTCCCAGAAACTTAATAGGCATTTTTCTTCAACATAAAAATCCTTCCTTGAAAACCAAGTAACAAAACCTAATGCTGTTATTATGGAACATCCATCAGGCTACTGGACAGATGACACGTGACAGAGGGTGGAAAAAAAGTAATGCTCATTTCTGAAACACACTACCTTGCTAGCACATGATCTTTTACAGTTTCTTCACTGTATGTATTCTCCTAAGGAAGAAAGCATTTTGCCTGGTGCCTTAAGATGTGGGATCTTGCAGTTAATTGCCATTCACAATTTACTGGACCCAAAATGAATTGATCCATGGGGTATGGCAGCATTTCCAATCTGGCTGTCAAGCTGCTCACCCTGGCCTTTAGAAACGTTTGTGCTATGACCTCATACAAACCATCTGCTATACATATGCAGACCTATGGAAGAATTCAATTAATCTAACCCTAACAGAAGTGGCCAAAGAGAGATATTCCTCCCATTTCAGATGGTAAGAGCACTAAGAAAAAAAAGTACCCAATTAAACTTTTCATTATACTCAAGGCGGTTTCATGCCAATGTTAAGAACAGTCACATACTTTCAGACATGACAGAAGTCGGTGATTTGAAGTTAGTGCTTCTCTGTACATTTATAGCAGTATAATCGTGTATAAGCACTACATGTCCATATACATTGCTCCTATGTACCTGATGCTCAAATTCAAGTTTATTCTAATGATGTCTATATTCCCTGCTAAGGGCATCAGGGGCCTTTTCACGCTGCTGCCTGGATCACTCCATTACTGTTGATAATCTCAGTCCTTAATGCTCAACTTCTTGTTTACAGTTCTGTATCATACCCTCCCAGACATCTCCTCAGCTCCAAAAACTGAATACACGAAGTTTCCACCATTTCCAGAGAACTCCCTCTGTATCACGTTAGTAGCTTCCAGATAGTCCAGAATTCACCCATTTTCCTCTAGCTGTCATACCTGCAAATGCTCAAACTCTTCACATTCCAAAACCAGTCTATTCCTAAATTAAAATGCTTAGATTTCTCAGAAGGATTAACTAGAAAAATTTTCAGGTTTTGGTACCAAAAAAAAAAAAAAAAAAAAAAAAAAAGCAAACAAAAAACATTCCCCACTGTTCTAATGCCACAGGTAGTAAGATTATTTTGATCCTTAAAGCTAAAAAATGCTAGTACTTAGCCTGACACACTCCCTGTATATTGTCCAAAGCAAGTACTAAAATATGACAAAACATTAATGCCTTCTGCCAGGAGCAAAACCAAAACTGTTATAAGAACAGTAGTTTTTCACTCTTGATGTGGGTCAATAGATCAGGCAAGCACTTGACCTCAAACGTGCCAAAGACCTTCGCCAACAATCCATATAAAAAGGAAAACAGCAATTTCCAAGACATAATCCAGTCCTCATTACCAAGCCATAATTCAGCCCTGTGAAGTAACAACATTAAGCAGGACTCTGGGGGAGTGAGCAGAATTGCAATTTTCTCAGTTATTAAATTTTATGCAAAGTTTCTCATATTATGAAGCATGCTACCGTATATTGTGTGTCTGACTACCCAGATGAGTTTCAGAAATTAAGTTCTTAAGCTCTTAAGAGTTAAATCAACTCTAGACTTCAGAATTAACAACCAACTGAAAGAGAAAAGCAAAATGCTTTTCTAAAATCCTGCCTAAAATTCATTTCAATACTGTATCAGACTAGAATAGGAAGGATAAAACATGTTTGGGAGCAAACAAAAGCCTTCAAACTCCAGAAAAGTCGAATCTGTCACAGTAACTAAATACATACAAACAGGCCAGAAATGACACGTTACCTTTGGATATTTTTAATCAGACTCACTTTTTTTCCTCCTGTTTTAAAATTAATTCTCTAGTAGCATGTTTACAGGGCACTGGAATTCACACTCTGCAGTAAAAGACCACATTCACCTGTCTGTGACGATATCAAAATACTCTGTGTCCTGCTATTGTGTAGTGTACCCCCATGCCACAGAATTATCCTTCAGAACTAGTCCTTTTGTTTTTACAGTACTTTCTTACCCTCACAACACTGCTGGAACATTTTCTAAGGCTAACCGATGTCTCCCTGAAATAACAGCTGGCAAAAGCAAGAACTGACCACTACAATCAATAAGGTTAAGTTTGACTTTTTCAATACCCCTGTTGTTTACGTTTTAGTTTGCCGTACATTTTATTTGAAATCTTACGAACATACAATAGTATGTTCATAAAAAAGTAGTACAATACTACTATTCAAGTGATGTTTCCCACCTCCACTAATTCTATTACTAGTTCAGCAGCAAAGGTTAGGTCTCTAGAAAACTAGTCTACTTCCAGGGTTTACATTGGGAATAAGAAACTCAGTCCTTTACTGATGAATGCTAGTAGGAATCACTTCTACAGCTACAATTACAGCAGGAAAACAAAACAAAACAAACAATCAAGAAAAACCAACAAGGGGAAACAACAATAAGTCACACAGCTGTTTTTTTACCCAAAGCACAACCCACTATTGGTGGTGATAATGAAATGCACTGATTCAATTTCACTTTGAGGACTTTGCAGTTTTAATACAACTCAGGTAATTTTGCTCACTCAGATAAAAAACAAACCTCCTGCTAGAGGTATGTGTAGTCCCAAATATACTGTAACTTGTATGCACTGCCACTTTCTTATCCTTCTCTTCAGCATATAACATACCTAGTATCTCTCACATTTATTAATACAAATAGTAGTATTCTAATGAGCTTATATTGTGAGAGAAATTCTGAATTCAAGAAATATGATCGGTTTTTAGTTTTTCCAGAGCTATGTTAGCCACAAAAATTTCTCACTCACTTCTCAGTTATCACAGTGAAGCTTGCCACAACCAACAGCGATATAATTTTCTTAATGAGAACAAAAGATGGCTTGGTTATTAATCAACAGAAAATAAATTCCCCCCAACCCTTGAGAGACAAGAAGAAAGACTTGAGTAATCTCGTATATGATTGACTTAATAACTACAATAAGTATATAGAAACAAAACTGTTAATTTGGCAGCCAGACAGCTTTCATCTGAAGCTGAGTAGCAGCTAAATACAATTTGTGTTTTAAGGACTCTCTCTCAAATAACACTGTACATTTTGTAAACAGTACTGCAGGAGCAATACTTTCATAGTTTAAATCCAGTAATCATCAAAAATAGTTTAATGTTATCCCTGAGTGATGAAAAGTAAAGAATGGATTAGGTTTTTAATTAGTTAGCAGAATACTACTGCTCCCAGCTGTTCACAAGAGACCTCCATGATCCAGAAGTGGGGGGTAGGCAGACTGGGTTAATTCCTAAAATATTTCTCCACTGCAACAAGTCTAAACAGCTCCATGACACCAAACACTGCTTATTCCTCAGAAAATTAAGAATTTAAGGTCAGCTTCAAAGGCCAGTTATTTTCATCAACAAGCAGAAACAAGTTGAGGGTCAACAACATCCCCCCCCCCCAATCTCTTTTCTTTCTGTTTGCATCACTATTAAATTGCTGATCTATTTAGGAAAAAATAGGTGAAGCGGGGGTGGGAGGGGAAATAAGAAAGTGGAAGTAATCCCTTTAGTCTGATACTTCTTTCATGAATGTTCTTTGAACTGGTGCTTCATTAAGAGTAGATCCAGTGCTCCTTTTGAGAAAAATACAACTGAGCGCTTGCAAACTTACGTCTCATTTCTTGAAGTCCCTTGCTTCCCTCCCCACCTTGCATTCATTTTATTAGGCAAGGGAAAGATAAGCATTTTAAAGAAGCTGAAGAAGTTCACATACCCCAACATCTACTTCACATGTAACACTGACGGCTTTCCTATAGGTGCCAACTGTATTTCTATTTCGTGGTAACACAGCCCTGAAAATGCCAGAAAACTGCCCTTATCATCTAAGATGCCCAACCAAGTCTTTATAATCAACATATTACCATGCACCACTCTTAAAACACAAAGTGTCACTGATAAAGGGAGACCCATGCAATTTATTTCACTGGCACATGCATATTATTTCAACCTAAGATACTGCAGGCAGTGTTTTTCTTGGCAGCTGCAGTAGGGTTGGTGTTTCAAAGCTTTGAAGCCAAAGCTCAAAATTTTAGCCACTGAAGAAGTTAAAAAACTCCTTCAATGAAAAATCTGTGTCTCACTATTATTATGAAGCTGAATGCAGAAAATATTTATTAAGCATTGCAAATGACAATTCACAGGGTCAATAAGGTCTAAAAATATTCTAAACTTACTCACATGTCACCACTGAAGGGTACGGTAACAGAGTCAGAACCAGCTGCAAAGTTTACCACCCAATACTGTGGCTCACACTAACATCTGTCCAGTGAAAAGTCCCCCCATCTCCAAACAATTGACAAAGCTCATCCTTCAAGCAAGCATATCTCTTAATGCAAAATATACTGCTTATCAATATCCACTACTTTCAAAGTTAGTGCCTGTCTTAGCTGACAAGTTGAATGCCAGCTCTGAGCTTGACATGATGTATTAAAAAGTCAAATTATCTCATTAGAAAAGTTTTTAATGAAAACATAGATGAATACAAATGAGAGTACCTCTGCAGGGAACTCCAATGACAAATTGAGTCTTTGTCACCAAATGAATGACTTATTTGATTAAAGAATTTTCCCCAAGCAAAAATAATTTCACCCGCACACCAGTCACATTTTCTCAAAAGCAAGCAATTTCCTTTAATCCTTAAAAGCCTGCGTGCAATGCATAGTTATTACACAGAGCTATAAGGAGCTACACTTCCAAACATGACTGGATTAAGATTTATCATACTGAAAATCATCTTTCTCCACTGGCTGTCCTATGGATTTTTAGGGAATTAGACACTTGATCCAATTATTCTACATAGAAGAAGGTCTGAAAAATGAATAGCTTAACAAAAGCCACAAGAAGAATACTGCTCGGATTGTTTGTTTCATATATACACTATGCCATGGGATGAGTCCAAGGAAGAAAAATGATTTTGATGAGCCAGCTACCACTGACTATAAAGTTGGCAAGAAACAGGTGCTAAATTCATATCAGAAGCAGTGACAGCAAGTGTGAAGGGAGAAGGCACAGCTACAGCTCCTGACACAGTGCCTTTCTCCACCTGATACCCTGCTGGAAACGATGACATTTTCACGAGAGCAGTCAGGTCGTTCCCAGTACATTTATCAGCATCACGCCTTGCAAATACTGTTCAGCATGGTGATGTGCATGGGCTTTAAGAGAAACAAAAGATTAGGAATACAGAGCAATAAATCATATATAATGTATTTCAACATAACGTATTTTAAGCAGGGGCAATTTTTAAAAACAACAATGGCTTGCGGCTCTGTTAATCAGCTCTCCCTTCCCAAGTAAGGCATTTGGCAATGCCTCACTCTTTGGCCTAATGTAACGGGATGCGGGTGTGATACGGAGCTGTATACGGTACCTCTCCCTGCAGCTTCCAGAGTGCATGTGTGCATACACATACACGCATTTATCTATATTCCCGCCGCACGCCGGACCCCAGGGACAGCTCTGGGCTTGTGGAGGTCCCCGTGGCTCTGCAGCAACGCCAAAGGCACCAGACTGAAGGGAGGCAGAAGAGGTCCGGGTCTTTCCCGCCGCCCCACTGCCGGACCCGGCAGCCCCGCATCGTGCGGGGCCAGCAGACGGGGGACGAGCAGCCCC
>NW_009919781.1:0-11597 GCF_000696875.1 Nestor notabilis
GGCTGCGGGGCCCCGCGGGCAGGAGCGGAGCCAGCGCCCGCAGCAGCTGGGTAACGCGATAAGGAGCTCGCAGCACCCGAACATGACGGCTCATGCAGCTAAAAAAAGCCCCGTGGTGGGGGTGAGGCATTAGGAACACCTAAGTGAGAGGGATCTTACTGCAGGAACTTGCACATTTTAAAAGCAGAGGTGCACCGAGGTGGTGCACAGATAACAATAACAGTAACAAGAACAAATAATAATAGTATTTGTTCTATTATAGTATATAGTATATAGTTCACTGAGACAGTGCTTTTGGGCCACCATACGAGGCTCCGCTGTGCAAGGCACTGTACAAACACCTAAATGAGGGCATCCTCTTCCAGCTGTTCAATCTTAAAACTAAACAGGGAAACATGGGGAAATGGTGGCGCGCAAGGACCTGAATGCCTTGGGTTTCCCTGCCTGGTTCTGGCAAGGTTGAGCAAGGAGACAATGGGAGACAGGAGGGTGAGAGGGATGGAGCAGAGGCAGGGTGGGACAGGCGTTGGGAGGATGAGCCTGCCAGATGTCAGCAGCAGCAGGGTTGGGGCAGGGTGTGGGATGAGGACATGTTCTGCAGAGGAACAGGGCATGGAGGGGGAACATGTCCCTGCAGGAAAAGAGGGCACGGGTGTGGATGTAGCAAGGAGACAATGGGAGACAGGAGGGTGAGAGGGATGGAGCAGAGGCAGGGTGGGACAGGCGTTGGGAGGATGAGCCTGCCAGATGTCAGCAGCAGCAGGGTTGGGGCAGGGTGTGGGATGAGGACATGTTCTGCAGAGGAACAGGGCATGGAGGGGGAACATGTCCCTGCAGGAAAAGAGGGCACGGGTGTGGATGTTTCCCTCCAGAGCAGCAAGGCATGGATGGGGATGTGTCCCTATGGAGGAACAGGGCATTGTGCCCACCCCAGGCCTTCGTTTGTGCAGGTGGTGGCTTTGGCTCTCTAACTCACTTCAACCCCAAACCTGGCTGGGGCCAAACCCGCACAGCATACATGGGCTCCCTGCAGGTGTGAGGGGAGCCATGTCCCCATCCGCAGCCTCTTCTCCATCCCCTGGGAGAGGTGGCCTGACCCACAGGCCCTGGATGTTCCCCATCCTGCATCCTGCTTCACCAGTGGCAAGGAGAGGACAGATCCTTCCCGCGGCTGGGGTCTGCACCTGGATGATGGGATAGGCTGATCCTGCTCCTTCAACAGTCCTGGGGTTTGGGTGCTCCATGTTCCTCATGGGGTCACCAGGTCTCACCACTCTTTTGATGGGCTCGGGGCATAGACAGCATCAGAGCAAAGTCTTGGTGGCCACTGGTCCTCCAGTGAGAGCAGAAAACTACTGGATTTGGTGCTTGGCCCACTCGTTTCTGGCTGTGCTCTGAACTCAGGTGGAATTCACCCTCTGAGCAGCAACTCTTTTGCGTGTACCAAATCACAACGTGATTATAAGAGCGAGCCTACCAAAAAGGGGCTTCTTAAAAATGAGGGAACCTCCCTCTTCGCACACCCTGCAACACCATTCTCGCTGTCAGAGCTTCTTCCCACTGGGATTTCTCCTGCCTGGGTTGATCAAGTCCCAAGCTGGGGACTGGCAGAGGGATGTTGGCTCCTGCCATGGCTCTTCATCCTCACCCTGAGCCCAGCTATCCCATGGGAAGCTTCACATGCCTGGAGGGTCACTGCTGCCCACCCCACTTCTGCAGGGGCCCCAGGGTGCTCCCAGAGCACACAGGCACTGGGCAGGCTGTGAACAGGGAGCCAGAAGCCACTGAGCAGGCAGGGAAGTCACCATGATCCCAGACTGGTTTGGGTTAGAAGGCACCCTAAAGCTCATCTCCTTCCAACCCCCTGCCATGGGCAGGGACACCTTCCACTAGAGCAGGCAAGGGTATGACCTCCTGTGCAGGGGGCACTGCCGACCTCCAGCTTTTAGGTTGCTGATAGCTCTGTCGCTGCCCCAAAGTGGTACCCAGGAGAACACAAGCTCCCATCCAGCACTGAGTTTTGCTGTGGGTCCTCAGCCCCGCACAAGAAGGGGGCAGCAGTGTGGACCTGGGTCTCATCTCTCATCACTGCCCTATTTCACATCAAAGCGAGGGTGCTGGCACCAGACTGAGGTGTGGGCTGCAGCAGGGCCATGCAGGGTTACTCTGGAAAATATGTGCACTGATATTTTATTCATCTGAGGCTGAAGTGGTTGGTATGAAATAAAATAGCTTGTGGTGTTTCATACCTCGAGTCAATGAATTCCTGGGCCTTTTATAGCTCAGGAATGCTGGGCACTCTGGGTTGGTTTTACAAGGCTGTGAAGGTCTGGATGACATTAATCACTGCAGGGACAATGACAGCTGCCCTCAGGCAGGTATCACACTGCCTGCACATTGCACCCTGTTCTCCCCATCTGCTTCGGACTTCGGAGTGGTGGTTATTACCTTCAGGCTTGGACACCCCTGCACTGTGCTTCCCCCCTCCAAGGCTGACACGTGAACAGCACTCCTGCACCATGGGGGCGAGGAACAGTGCTTCCTGAATTTCCATGATCTCTGTAGTAAGAGCTACAGACCTGGAAGGAGATGGGGACTGGGGTCTCTCAACCCTCACCACTGCAGGCTGATGGCCCTGCACTGACCCGCCGTGGCTCTCCCATTCCCATGCTGTCTGGGTGAGCAGCTCATCCAGCACAGGGTACCCAAAAACCTGGCTAAGGGTGGTCCAGGAACACAGTGGGATGCTCAGACCCAGCCTGGCTTGTTGAGTTGCAACCAGGCCCCAGACTGGGGATCCCAAAGGCAAGCAGACCTCCGGCAGCATCCTTCCTGCTGGTGATGATGCCTGCACTTCGTGCCTGTTTCACTGCAGCATGCCTCCAACGCAGCCCCAAGAAATACTTAATGATGTGAGAAATCACAGCTTTTCCCCAAGAACGCTCCTCTCTGCTGCTTGTACGTTTTGCTGCACCACAATGCAGGGAGGAGAGAGCCCTGGACGTGGTAACAAACCAGAGCAGAACAGACATCACAGCTGTACAGTGCGCTGAATCCAAGCAAATCCTGAAAAGGTCTGGTCATTTTGGGTGGGACTTGACTTATGATTTTGGAATGCTTCTAGATGGCAATTTTGACAGTATTTTTAGCTGTTCTGAGCATTCTCTCTACTTGTGGCAAGTGAGGAGACCACTGCCCATTACTTCCTTTTGGGAGCATGCAGTAATTAGGGATTTTAACATCTAAACAAACTACCATTTAAACAAATTGACTCTCACAGTTTGCTTCTTTGTGTGTTGTTTTCTTTTTTCTGAGGTTAATAAGTAAAATGTACTTAACCTGAACATTGTTACACACGTGAAGACACAACCCAAAAAGGGGATAACCCCCCTCCTTGTTATACCTGAACACAGCTGCCATGAGGCTCCTCCCACCCCAATACAGGTTTGGCCTCTATTAGTTTCTTTTCTCCATGGCATTCAAAACCCAAGCTAAACCCCAGATATTCCTGTCAAATCCTGCCAGCAGAAAAGCCATAATCTCAGCAATCACCAGATTTTGTTGTTGGTGGTAAAAAGCTACAACTACTTCAGCTGCCATGTCCGGCAGATGGAGTATTCGGATGGGTCAGGCTGTGGTCGCACAGGGAACACGAGGTGTTGGCATGTGGGTGAACCGAACTGCTGCTCGAGTTACTGCAGAACCCCTGGATCTTTGCTGACACAGTCCTGCCCAGGGCAGGCTGCGTTTTTAGCATGTGTGAGGATATGGGGAGAGGAGGTTGTGACAAGCAGAGGAGAACCCATAGGAGAGAGATGCCCTTAATGGCTTTCATGCCTTTCATGCCTGCAGCTCCCTGGGACCTGATTCAGGAATTTCCTAACAGACACACTGGAGAGCATGTGAGAGACTGCTGAGCAAACCTCCCTTACTCAGAGCCAGACACTTGGGTAACTTCTGCTCCCCTCCTCCCATTTATTCCAGTTGCATAAGCAAACGTAGAGCAGTATTTCCGCAGGGACAGAGCATTCCCTCGGCCGCCCAACAGCCTGAAATGGGATCTGAGGACGTTATAGTAACTCAGGAATATCTAGATCTTGGAGGTATCTAGGTATCTCGCTCACACCAATCCAACCTGTCAAATAAAGAAGCCCCAGACCCTCCAGAACAAACAAAAATAAATCAATGGGAGTGCTATACAGAAGTTTCCGCCCTCATTTCCTTCAGTGAAGATGATCTTGTTCAAATCCTGCTCTTACTGCTTGGCACAGCTCTCAGTTTGACCCTCTGCTTCACAGACCCACGGATTTTGTGCCCACATACACCTACTGGTGGGCACATGCTACAGGGCCTTTCATAAACAGCTATGAAAAACAGAAAAGAGGCAACCTTGAAGTTATAGATTCACAGACTGGTTTGGGTTGGAAAGAACCTTAAGATCATCCAGTTCCAACCCCCCTGCCATGGGCAGTGAAGCCTCACACTAGACCATGTCACCCAAGGCTCTGTCCAACCTGGCCTTGAACACCTCCAGGGATGGAGCATTTACCACTTCTTTGGGCAACCCATTCCAGTGTCTCACCACCCTGACTGAAGAATCCTGAGGTACCACTTCCTAGTGTTAGCACTGTTTAAGAAGCCCTTTCCTCTTGGGGACTGAATATATTCACACTGGAAAAGTGAGAAAATAAACATGTTTATACATTTATTATATACAATATTAAGGCACAAGTTTAAACAGCAAAGAATAAGAAATCTTTGGCTGACCAACAATATCAATATTTGCTGGGGGTGACACATAACATTCCTCATTTCCCCCCCTATGTACAAATAACCCTCCAGCTGTACAACACTGTACACCAACTTCTCTATACAACCAACAACAATGAAAAATGACAGTATTTTACAACTAGTTACCAACGGCACCTGGAATGGCTACAGCACAGTTTCCCAAAACACAAAACACTTCCAGGAGCTGGGAAAACCAACACAAATGGAGTTGCGTTGCTCTGCTGAGAGGGACTGAGACATGGCAGTAGTATTCCATGCAAGTCCTCCTAGTGCTTGGGCTGGGGGGAGACCCACTGACCCTCCAGACCTTCCCTCCAGGAAAACTAACATCTCTCGAGTTCAACATAATTGAGGAGAATGAACCTTTGGGTTTATTTGAGCTGTTGCCTACAACAGGAGTTGACTACGCTGTAGTCTCCAATGAACAGTTTCCTGTAGGTGACCATGAATCTGGGGCAGCATCAATTGTAAACACACCTTTGGATCCCAGGAACTGGAGGGACCGTGGTCTCCACGAGGAAGAGAAGGAGTTCTGTTTCCTAGCTGACTTGCAGAAGCTGAGCTGAACCACTACCACACGTAACTGAAAGCCACATCACGCACGCTGATCCCACAGTTCTGCTGGACGCCGAGCTGTCTGCCTGTACACAGCTTGTTAAACAGTTTCATCAAAAGAAATAATTCAGCTAGTCACAAAAAGCTTAAGGACGTGTAAGCACCTTGGTATCTTTATTTCTTGGAGAAACATGATGAAATGAAATGAAATTTTCATCACTGTATTCCCTTGCTTTGTCTTCCTCCTGTCCTGCTCCTACCACAGACATTTGAGGAAGGGCCACAGAAGTGGGTCAGCATTGATGCCACTCATGGGCCTGGCTTTTATGTTTAAACACAATGTTTAAATTAAGTTTAGAGAAAAACACAAAACCAACATACCTATTTTACAGGGCATATATTAAGCTGCATAACATCTTCCAAGGGTTTTACACATTTGGTTTCACAATGCAAAGCTGCTAATACTCAAAACACACAGTTCATTTGCCTGCACAACCTGCCTACCACTACTTTGTTTAAGAAGTGCATAAATCAGGAAGAGGGAGACACTGACACATGTCTAATTCTATGTACACACTAAAGTAAGTGCATAGATAAAACATAGCAATTTTGTTTTGGAAAAAACAAAAGGCATCAGCCAGGCAGTGTCGAGTGCATGGCTCTGGCCCATGAAGGCTTTGAGGACTTCAGTTTTCAGTGAAAGCAGAGTTTAAAGTGCCTGGTGTTTCCACAATCAAGGGCTCTGATTCAGTACCTACAGGAAGGGGTGGCCTTGAGTTAGCCCTGAGCACACAGTTACTTCCAGCACCCATCACTCTTCCACTCTTGGCAGCTTCACACAAAATCCCATCACCCTTTTTCCCCAAGCCAAGGTCTTCTTAATGTCATTACGGTGCACCACAAGGTTCAGGAGCTGCAAAGGCAACACAAAAACACCTCGCAGAGGATAACTTCCCTACCAGCATGTGCAATGCACGAAGCAAGTGGTATGCCACAAACCACACAGCTGGGGAGTTGGCTGTCTTACACAGTCACTGCCTCTTACAGAAATTAGGGACTGAACTGAAAATGACCAATGTTCCATCCTGGGTAAAACAAGGTGAAAAGAAACTGCAGCTCAGCACGGAAAAGAGAGGATGCTCATGTACTGCTTTGCAGTTAAACCCTTCCTGGCCTGATCCTACACTCCTTAATGCCCAGTCCACGTCAGCTTGAAGAGCAGGTTTGTATTCTCAAGGAAGGTAGGATTTGGCTGTAGGCACTGAGAACAAAGAAAAAGCCCATTCTTACCACAAACACACCGATTCTTTCATTACTGTGAACCAGTGCATGGCAAGAGGCATCTTCAGAAGCAAATGCAGCTTAACTCCATGAAAACATCCCCCTTCTCTGAATGAGTGCTGCAGTGCACAGCCCTTCGGGGAGCTGCTGGGATCCTCCCCCGACCTTCCCTCCTGGAGCCTTTCCCATGGATTGCTTCAGCAGGGCCCTCCTCCCCCCTCTACATTCATCCTCCATGGGAATTCCAGCCAACAACTGCTCCTACCAAAAAAAGAAGTCTCAGCAAGCTCTGAGATTGCAAGACACGAATATTTGCACTGTAAATCCAGCTCCAAGAGCAACACTTGTTCAGCCAGGAAAGAGGCACCTGACCTGCCTGCCCAGGAAAACCACACCACTTCAAACAAATACTGACAAGAACCTGCCGTGTACACCTAAGGACCAGTTATTCACAGAGATTAAGCAGCAAATACTTTTGAGAAATGAACTGATACTGAGGAAGATGCAAGTTTCTCCTGGGTTATTCAGAAACTTCCTCTGGCCTCAGAAGAGCCTGGATTTCACTCCCTGTCCCAGCTGCAGAGAGGCAGGAAAACAAAGCAGGAGTGTGCACCCAGTCTGTAACTTTGCTACCTTCTCTTTACATCAGAAAATGCAGTTTCCTTTTCCCTCAGGGATCCCCTTCTCATATCACTTCCCATTTGCAATGCCCCCTTCTGCTCAGAAAATCCCAGATGTTCGTTTCATCTCTCCTCTTCAGCGCTCTTCACTCCTCACCTGGTCCAAAGTCTCAACATACCAGACTCAAGCTTTGTTTTGGGCACAAACTTTCTGTCTTTCTTCAAACTCTCAGGGTTAGTTTTTGAGGTTGGCACACCGAGGACCATCTTGGACCTGGCTGTATGCACACAAAACCCCAGAGATGCTGTCCTCGGCTCAGATGAGGACTTCCATCATGTCTGTATCTGGAAACTCGGGCTTGTGGAGCAAGCTGCTCACTCTGCCTTTGCTGTCGGGCAGTTTCCCATGGCTGGAGTTCTCTGCAATGGGAAAGAAGGGAAAGTTGGTCTTCAGCTCAAATTCAACAGCAAATTGTTTGAAGCAAACATAAACCTTTTTTTTTTGGAAGGGGTGATGCTGGGGCATTTCTTAACTGTATGTCCTATATACTGAAAGACACATTTGACAAGGAAGCTGAGAACATTTAATGTTGAATCCCTCCACAATGATAGTAGATGTGTTGGTGTGCACGGACCTGAAGGGCAGGCACAAAGATGCTATTTAAGAGATACAGATCAAAGGACCTCTTTAGCTGTGGCCCTAGAGAGAAACAGGCATTTGTGAAAGGCCTGTATCACTTTACCAAGTTATTACTTGCCATCTGATCCACAGTAGTTCTCCACATGTATACTCCTGTTCTGCATCAGGTACAAAATTTAGGAGTTTAAAACATCATGAAGGCAGTACACAAAAAATCAGGTAAGCGGTTTAATCTAAAATGTATTGCTTTGCCCGTGGGATGGGCTAAGAGAATGTATATGGCCAGTGTGTTTAAAATAAACGTCTGCCTTGCTAGGGTGCAAACCAGCAGTTTCCACCTTTCAAAAAACAATTACAATTGTATTTCTTTAACCCCTCCTCCCTAAATCTCCACTTTCTCCTTCCTGTTTCCCCCAGGTTTTCTTTAAAAATTAGGGAGAAAATGGTGCTTTCACTAGCCACAGTTTAAGTTGCAAACAAGAGAAGGGGCTGAGTATATCAGCAGGTGTGGAGTATTTTCAAGGTGTGAAGCTGTAATTTTACCTTTGGCAGCATGAAAAATTGCATTTATTGGAAACTCTGCCTGACACAGGTGAGTGGAGCTTTACAGGAGCACAAAGCTCTGCAAAGCCAGACCAGGCAGCCTTGGAAAGCTCTGTCCCTGTGATTTTACTTTCCCTGAAGAAAGCTCCCCATCACCCTACAAACTGTAAGGTATCACCCCCCTCCATCAATGCTGGGTGTCTCTGGGGATCTGCTGACAACCCTGGGGTGGGTGCTGGCCTTTCACACTGACACAGGGATCCAGATCTCACCCAGTTTCTCGCCGGTCACTCGTGTCCCCGGGGGCCGTGGGGCCGGGCTGTGTGATGGGGTGGTACCCAGCCGTCCACGGCCAGGGAAGGAGGCAGTGGCAGGCCAGAAGAGCTCGGCGCCTTTGTCCGTCTGGGTGCTGCTGTCTTTGCTGCCTGTCTTCGCATGGGAGGCCGCCGGCACTGGGATGGGCATGCAGGACAAGGAGGGCAGTGGAGGAGGCAGCGAGGGGCCCGACGGGTGGTCGTGGTGCTCCTTCCCCAAGAGCAGCCCTGAAAACGCATGGAGGTCAGTCACATCCCGGCTCAAATGTAAGTGCTGTCAAGCCCATCCCACCCCAGAGCTACAAGGCACTGGTCTTGTACCCATCCCAGCGGTACCTACCCCTGGCACACCCCTGCAGGCCTCCACACCCCCATCTTATGCAGCCTCAAACCATAGGCAGTCCTGCACTCATCTTCCCATTTAGCTGCCACGTCACATCAGGCACTCATACCCAAAGGGATGCTTACCCTCTTGATTAACCAGGCTTTCTTTATAGCCCAAATTCATTACTTACTTACTCCCACAAAGTTGCAAACATCATCTCATTATGTGTGGGAGGATTTCCCCCAACTGTGGCCTTCTATAATCAGTGCAGAATGATTTAATAGGATTAAAATGCAATTAAGATAAAATGCAAGGTTAAAAATGACTTATTTTTGACTTCTGCTCAAGGACACACATTCTGCCGATGGCAAGTGCTCTGGAAATCAGCTGTCAACGTAACGTGTGCCATGACCAAGTCGCTTAGCTCAAGCAGAAGGATTAGGATAAAGTGATGGATGAGCCACAGCTTAGCCAAAACCTGAGCTCACCTATGCTTCCCTTCCAGATCTTCTCTTCCTTCTTCTCCTCAGCTATCTGGTTGCTGGTGAGTGAGGTCTGGCGTGAATGGACACCCGTAGCAGCAGCAATGGAGGGGACGGACCGAGCCGGTCGCAGGCTGGCACTGTCGGCTTTCCCAGGGTCCTTCCGTGACCGTTGCTGAAGGACCTTGATCATGGCATCCTTCTCAATTATTTTGGCATGGAGATTCTTTATTCTGGCAAAATAGGAATGTTCTGCTTACAGGAATGGAAGAAGCATTTCTGTGGGCAGGTTTCCCCACCCTGGGGCAGCAGGATGGGTCCCTGGGTACATGTCCTCTGGTTTTGAGTGACTCGGACAAGGCAGCCCCCACCAATTCTTCTGAGGATAACCATGCTCTTGGAAACAGGCAGCGTTTCTAGCTACTAAGCCAGAACTGAGAACTCTTCTGCAAGGTTAACTGAACCCACCTATTGCTGTCGCTTTACCAACCCAGCAGGAGCAATGAGGGCACTATCCTGGCTGGGCAGCAGATTGCTACCTCCATCAGAATATAAATACAAAGGCAATTTCCACCCGCTAAGACATCAAGGTCAAATCTCAAACAGACCCTGAAGGCTCTCAAATCACAAAATCCAGGATTATCTGAGACTTTTCTCCAGGAATGATTATCACCAAATCATACCAAAAGAATATTAAACCACATTATACAAGAATATAACTGTACATGTACAATATGACACCCAGATAATTATAGCTTGACTGTGACAATACACAGTCCAATGCAGCTGCATTTTGTGAAGCTAAAATGCCTCGAAAACATCTGGAAAACCTATACGTACGAGGGACACAGTGTGTAACTTCATGTCAGCAACAGTTTTCATAATCAGATGTCTAATTTGCAATGAAAACATAAGATTCTAACCTAGCATTAATGAAGCCAGTGGCAAAACTCTATTCCTTCCCTAGAAGCAAGACTAGCTTGCATCTGTGAGTGGAAAACAAAACCCAAACCCAGTAAAAACAATCACTGATATTTTCCACAGGCAACAGAAGTGGACTGGTGTTTTTATAGAAGTGTCAGTGGACTGGGGTCTTTGTGGGGAAGCCAACACTGAAAAGCAGATTTTAAACAGGTTTTCAGTAAAAACCTAGAGGAATACACAAACTTTCTTGAGGAATTTTTACTCATCAAAAAGCCACTTTTAACCAGGGAAAAAAGTCTGGATTAAACATACTGCCCAGGCCTAACTCATTGAATGACATGGCCACATGTCCACTTGTGTGCTGAGAAACGAAACACATCTTCAACAATGAACACTACTCTTGCTGACTGCCTGTGCCCAAACCAGTTTATTTTATATCTTCTACTACTTGTAAATGCATCTTTTTTAGTGGTGCTTGTGGGGCTACATTTGGCAAGTTTGCTCCTAAATGCCAATGTGACCATCACACAACTTGGACGTGAGATATTTAGTGCCTCTAGAAAGAGTAATAAGCAGGCAAGGAGTGAAGAGCAAGGCAAAGGCAAGCCCTTGTGCTGCTGATTAGGTAGGAGTGGGATTACAACGTCAGCTTTTACAACCAGACCCTCTTGTTTCCAGAGAGGGATTTTCACCAAGATTAAACAAGCCCTCAGCTTCCTCGCATGCCAACCTACTTTTAACAGTGGGACAGCCTCTGTTTCGTAACAAGGTCATTTTTGGCACAGAGAAGGTTTAACAGGAAGGTAGGGAGGAAGTTATCTAACGACAGCAACGCTTTAACCCCTGTTTTAACGCTGAAGAGCACAACTAAGCCAAAGTGAAGCCAAGCCCATCCTTTCCAGGCATGCATGAAGGAAAAGAAGGACATCCTGGTTTATCTGAACCCAGCCCAAACAGCACAAGAAGCAGGTATGGCCCTTACGTGTACTCCATGTCCTGGCAGCGCCGGTTGGCTTGCACGATCTCCTCCTCCTCCTGCCAGCCCCGCACCTCCAGCGCGCTCTCACCGTAGCTGCCACTGCGTGAGTGGCTCCGGGCGGGGGGGGGCCCGGCGCAGCCCGT
>NW_009919781.1:11628-15527 GCF_000696875.1 Nestor notabilis
GGCTCGGGGCTGAGGTGTCCCTGGCAAAGCAGTTCAACACGGTGAGGTGGGCTCCTGAGACCAAGGTGGCTTTTGCAAGTGAGATGAGCACTTGCAAAGAAAACCTCAAACCCACGTCCAAAAAGCAAGCTAGTGATGGTTGCCTCTCAAGCGGATGGGTCACCTTGGCAATGGGTCATCTTGATGCGGGCTACTCTTGGCTTGGGTTTAGTCATTAATGCCATTAATTAATTGGGCTGATAGAACAGAGCATGCTGAAATGGTGGGCAATCCCCAATGAGCCTAACAACCAGCCTGAAGGACAGGCTCAAGCATCAGAGGGACTCACTGGGGAAATGGTCCCAAGCCAACAAGACTACATTGCAAACGAGAAACAAAACTGTACACTTCAAAAGGTGAAAAGTAGCACAGGAACTGCTGCCTAGAGTGGAATGCAAAAGGGAAGGATCATCCTGAGTCACACGCTTAACCGCATTTCAAAGGGAAATCTCATTTTAGGATGTTTTCAAGGGATTTGGCTTCTAAGAAACTGGGGCGAGAAGTTAATTATGTTGTCGTCCTCATTGCTGGAAAGCCTCACGGCAGTACCTTGTGTACTTTCAGGCACCACATTTCGACACAGACAAACTGAAGACAAACCAGACAAATGCTGTGTGAATGGGAAGGGCTTTACACCAGGGCATGTGAGGAATGGCTGAAGGAAGTAAGCTAGTTCAGGCCAGGGAAGACACAACAGGGGGTATCTGTCTTTCAGTCTTTACAAGGCTGTTACAGTGTCAGCAGTGATTTGTTGTTCATCATGCGTGTGTGGGAAGGACAAGAATCAACTGAAGTAATCAGCAGTAAAGAGGTTTAGCTTAGCTATCAGGAGAACCTTTTTATTTTGAAGCTTAACGAAGTGGTGAAAGATGGGACTTAGGCTACAAAACTTCCCTTGTTAGAGGCTCTTAAAACTAGATTAAAAGAACACGTTGCAGACTCCGGGATGGAGGCAGCCATACACCAACAGTCCCTGCTCACTCCCATCAGTGTGATGGGGAGGAGTTGCCCTCCCTATGCTGTGTACATTTGGCAGCTTGAGACTGCCATTTGAGGCCATTGCTTGGGCCTGGTGCCTGGATTTGATAAACTTTTGGACCTGGTCAGAAGGGTAAATCCTGCCCTAATCAACTACTGTATCTCATTGGCATGACACCACAGAGAGGTGCATTAACCCTGGCAGCCTGACTCAGCAGGGAAAGGCAAGCAAAATCCAGCATTAAGAAAACACTCATCCCTTATTATTCCCCCACACTTTGTGTGGTGAAGAGCTTGCAGCAAGGCCATCTTACCTCTCCGTTGCAGCAGTGGCTGCAGCATTCATGGCAAAGTGCCTGATCGTACTCTCCTCTAGGTACTTCTGCTCCCACTTGGTCATGTCAGCTTCCAGGGCCAGGATCCTCTCCTCCTTCTCCCGCACCAGCTCCATCAGGGCTGGGGCATTGTGCTCCGGGAGGCTGCTCGCCTGGTAGCTGCCCTGCCTCTGCCAGTGGGAACAGACAGATCTTCACCCTCTGCCACGTACAGGAGCTGCTGACCCTTTTATCCCCACTTCCCTGGAGCATGCAAAGACATCCCTGTATCTTTTGACAAGGGCAGGTGGAACTCCCAGGCTAAACCCTTAGCTTGTAGGAGAACAGGCAGGTTGACCATGTGCGCAACCCCAGCACATGCTTCTTCAGACCATGCTGAAAGAAGCAGGGATTCAGCTGCTCCCTGGATGTGCAGGGATTTCGTGAGATAGCCCAAGCCAAGGGAAAAGGTAGGAAAAAAAGCTGGCAGGGAAAAGAAGCAATGAAACTTTCAGATATTCTTCTTGCTGGGACTTTACCACATGGCTGGGCAGTGCTCAGTATGGACAAGCAAGTATTACCAGAGAGTTTATATATAAAAGCAGAAAAAACTGCAACATGTAACCTATTTAAAACAGCAGCTGGGAAAACACCCCGGACATGGAATCTCTTCTGGCACATTAGTTCTCTTGTGCCCTCAGGAGATGCTTTGATGCTTTCTCTGGTGCAGCAGGTACCTTTCCAACCAGAGGGGCAGAAGATCCCCAGGCACTGCAGGGTGGCTCCCATGGGATGCTGACAAGCAGCAATGGGTGTGCAACCCTCCGTATCTATGCTGCAAGAGAAGCACCTACCCAGGCAGGATTTATCCTACCCATTACAGTCACTTAATTAAAGCACCTAAGTGGCACAGGTAGCTGTCCCAGCCTCCTCTCACTGCTGGTGAAGAGTGGAGGAAGATGGAGATCAAGTCCTTGGCTTCGCAGAGGTTGACTGGGATGAGCACACACTGAGGGGAGAGGCATAAAGCTCTGGGAGAACTCAGCAGAAGGAAATGTGAGGGTTTTTAATAAAGAATGCAAGATATTTGTCACACTCCACAGAGGACAGTGCTGTGTTAAAGGGGACACTGTGTCTTGGGAGCACTGGCAAAGCTGTGCCATCACACTGCAGCGAGCGCTGCAGCATTTCCTTCTCCAAAGCACATTTCCTCCTTCTAGACATTTATCTTCTGCTTATGGCAAACTAGAGACCCCAGGATAGGGCTGGAGCCTTCACCTTTGGTGCAGTAATGACGTGTTTGGAAGCTGCTTTCTGGAAATGCAATACGGAACAGCCCCTAGGAACAACAGCTGCGACTGCTCCTGCAAAACCAGTCAAATCTCTGGCAGGAAGGTAATATTTTGGAAGCACGGTCCTGGTCTGTAAATGGCATCTTGGGACATCACGGGTGCCTGTCATCTTCTGAGTCAAAACCTCTGCCAGCCCTGCATGCTCAATTGGTTTTGGTCCTAGCTCGTGCGTCAGTGATAATGAAGATTTGCCATTTGGACTCAGTTACCAACAAGCCAGGACCAGAAGAAATTCTGGCTGTCTCCTTGTGTGCTGTGTCTTTTCTGCTGACTCCACTAAAAAGGGGAAAAAACTCACTCTTTTTTTCCTCTGCAATGAGAAAATGGTTTCAGGAGATATAATCAGAGAATATATGTATTATATATATAACCAGAGTTATCAGGAGCTAACTCAGAAAAGACAGCACTGAAGTAAAAAGCTGGTGGTTTGATACACTTAGTACATCTGCTCACTCTCCTCTGGAGCCAATGCCCCTGTATTTGGCACTCAGTGTGGCTGTAGCCCGGAAGTCATCCTCCCTGCAACCTCCTTGTGGGTTTTTTTTTCCCTTTTCACAGATGACTGGACTTTGGGACTTGGGGATGGAGGAGGAATAACAAAGGAGTAACTGTGCATAAGGTACAAGCGTAACACTACCCCTCTAAGGGCACAGGGCTGCCAAAAAGAACCAGGGGACATACACGGAAATGCAAATCTACACTTCTAGCCCATTTTGGACTGTGCTGATATTTAAGTAATTCATTGTCTGAGGATGACTCTCCTTGTCTCCACATCTGTCATGGGCAGAGGTTTCTGTAAACCAGCTTTGCCCAGAACAAACACAATCCAAGCTCCTGTGCCCACCAAATCCTTCATCATCCCACTTTGCTTTTTCAGTGAAGAAGGTGGGCTCATCTCATCTAGTTCCACCCCTGCTGCAGTGGGCAGGGATGTCTTTTATTAGACAAGGTTGCTCAAAGCCCCGTCCAACCTGGCCTTGAACACTGGCAGCGATGGGGCAGCCACAACCCATCCAAAGGAAAGGCTCAGGTGGAAAGCCCAACGACCCGAACCCAAAAGCACAGTGGCATGTGCAGGGCTGCGAGTGACCATCCCATGCTGGGGTCCTGCACAGACCACCCCGTCCTCACCTGCTGCATCCGCAGCGAGTCCAGCTCCCGCTCCAGGCGCGTGCGCAGCCGCCGCTCCATCTGCTCCCTCTTCTCGCAGGCTGCC
>NW_009919781.1:15580-36115 GCF_000696875.1 Nestor notabilis
CGGTGGAACAGGGAGCCACAGAATCATGGCATGGTTTGGGTTGGAAAGGACGTTAAGATCACCCAGTTCCAACCCCCTGCTATGGGCAGGGACACGTCGCACTAAACTGTGTCACCCAAGGCTCTGTCCAACCTGTCCTTGAACACTGCCAGGGATGGAGCATTCACAACTTCCTTGGGCAGCCCATTCCAGTGCCTCACCACCCTCACTGTGAAGAACACCTTCCTTATATCTAACCTAAACTTCCCCTGTTTAAGTCTGAGCCCATTACCCCTTGTCCTACCACTACAATCCCTGATGAAGAGTCCCCGTCCAGCATCCTTGTAGGGTCAGCAGTGCTGGGGGCTCTGGGAGCACCATGGGCCACTGGGCACACTTGCAGGCAGGCACTGAGCTTGAGCATGGCTTTGGGGTTTGCTTCACAGAGCTTCTCTGGGGGAAGGATGGCACCCCTTTGGTGGGCAGGGAAAGGGCACAGCAAGATTGCTGGGGCAGCTCTACCCCTCTCGAAAGAAGCTGCCAAGATCTCCCATCCACTGGGAATCACTGGCCATGAAACCCTCTGGCCATTTATCCACCATCATGTTGGTGGATATTCTCAGGGCAAGTACAAAGGCTGGCCTCAGCTAAGAGCAGTTCTGGTGGGTTTTATTGACTGGTGACACTGATTGTCTGCACCCAAGCAGATTCTTTTTTCCAACCCTACCTATCTGTTCAACACAGGTGGAACAAGAGGAGTGCCAGCAGCCAGAAGCATTCCACCTGCTTTATCCTTCTCCTAGGCTTGGTCACGCCAATGTAGAGATGTGCTGGCAGCTAAAGCCAGGCCCTCCTTAGGTATATAGTGCAATAACTGAAGGGCTGAATGTGACACAAGGATTTTGCAATAGAGGGTTATTGCTCAAGCATCATACTCCAAAAGGAATTTGCAAGTGGACTGCAGATATTCAAGGGGCTTAGCAGCTATCCCCACTTCTGGCCTCCTACCATGCCACCAGGCACTCAGTGGCACCACAGGGTGTTGCGATTGGGGCTTATGGCAGGAGCTGGCATGTTTGAGAGCTCTCAGGGAGAGGAGGCTGCAGATGCTGGACACACTGGGCATCAGATCTGCTGGGCACTGGGACAGGCAGCAAAGCCTGTGATGAAATCCCACAGTGACAAAATCTGGCATTGAGACGGGGCGAGCTCACGGGGACCAGGCACACCTTGGTATCCATGAGCCATCCTCATTCCTGAGTGTGGACACTTACCCCAAAGCTTGCCCATGAGGCTGTGGCAGTGAGGTCTGCCTGCTCCCACCATGGGCCACAGTCCTGACCTCAGGAAACCAGAGTTCCACTCTTCTCCCCCATCCTTTTGTCATGAACTTGCTTTACACAAGCATGAGTAAATTTACCTTTTTTAAGACATTTGCCTTACAGTGGACAAAGCAACAGTGCACACAAACTGAAGCTCAAACCCCAAAAGACCTCAATGAACCCCCAAAGCCTCCAAAACACTCTGGACTTAATGCCCTGACTCAGAAAGGGAGGGTGAATTGGTTTGAATGCTGGATCACACAGACATTGCCAAGCCTTTGCTGGACCCCATCTGCAGCCTGAGGATTAATGAGGGACGCTCAAGCTCATTGCCATGATCACCAAGATCCTCTTTAGGACTTGTAGTCTCCCTCGTTTATTCATACACTTACTTGAGACCTCAAGCTTATCAGAAGCAAAACAGGAGGCAGAAAAACACATTAAACCCCAGTCGGCACTGGGGAACTGAATAAGATAAATAAGAACTAAATAGAAGTAATAGAACTAAATAGATAAATAAGAGAGGCTGGGGAGGTGCTGTGAGCTAGTGAGGCCAGGGTGAACAGTTTATCCTAGTGCCTACCTCTTCTTTTAGTATTTAAATCACTATTGAAATTAACTGCAACGTGGGATAGAGGAGCCATAGCCACAAAAGATATGTGTTCAAATATCTGTGGGAGATGGTGAGAAGTTTGCTGCCTTGTTCCTGGGCGTGTGGAGCAAATAAACACCAGCACTGGGTACCCCTGGCTGTGAGGTTCCCCTTCACGCAGAGTCCTGTGCTTAGCCCAGGACTCCCATGCTGCAAAGTTGTTTGGCTTTTAGTTTTCCTCTTCCATAGTGTTGGGTTCACTGAATCCAATGACAATCCCCCCACTTTTTCTTGAAATTCCTTTTCTGCCACCCTAAATCCATCCAAGTCACAGGTGAAGTGAAATACGGGCCTGTTCACAGCAAAAGCAAAGCTTGGTCTAAACAAACCCCCCCAGCCAGAGCCAACAACTGGCAGCATGACTTCCCTAGCCCTGCTGTAATCCAGTCTAATGCTTATGGCTCCCAGGGCTTTCCATGAAAATTAATGAGATTATAATCCCCACTTGTCTCTGGCAGCAGCTCGAGGATTGCATTCCTCGGGAGCTCACAGCTTGGCAGGACAGGCACAATGATGGCTTCTTGCCTAATGCGCTGTTTTGGCAGTAAGGAGGTGCCTGCGCCACCTCCCAGCCCCACCAGTGTAGACTGGAGAGGGGAAAGGGGCTCCCCTGGGGTCCCTCCTCAGCAGGAGACCTCATCTGCTCCCCCACACCCTGGAGGGTCCATGTGTACTGCAGCAGACAGGATTTGGCCCTGCAGCAGCCCTCTAAGCCCCCGGGTTCACACACTTGCACATGAGTGCAGGTAAGGCGATGCACACACATCCACTGCCTTAGCAAGGAGTTTTGTTGGAGACATGCAGCAGGACAGTGCCCACATTCATAAATGTATAGGGGGGTTCTTGAGCCAATTTTGACTTTCCTATTTTGCCTATAGATTCATAAGTGAAAAGTTCAGCCACGTGGTTAAAAAATGAAGTACAAACTGTTGTCATTTAAATTAATGGGCTTGTCAGTGCAGTATGCATCCATAAGGGGCACTCAGAAATACATGACACCAAGCTCCACTACCTCACAGACACACAGAAATGAACAAAAGCTGGGTGGCACCTGGAGAGGTACCAGTCCATCCTCCCGCTGCAAGGCAGGATCAACTCCACCTAAAAGCAGGCACATGTCTGTATAATCTCCCAAACCTCCAGGGGCAGGGACTCCACAACCCCTCTGCAAACTACTTCACGGCTTATTTTCCTTTATTGCCAAAAACTTTTACCCTAATGCCTAATCTGGCTTTCTCTTACGCAATTTAAGTAAATTACTTCTTGTTTCGTTTCCAAATTGTGATCTACTAGAGCAAGAAGCATTTAATGAAACAATTCACATATTCACGAGATCAGCAAACTTGCCTGAACACTGCCCTTGTCCCAGGAATTAGGAAAATAAAGATGAAGAAGAGCTCAGGCTAAAAGGGGATGATCCAAGCAAATGAATCTGAGTAAAGATGAGTGGGTCTTAGAAAAATATCTGTACTAGGAACATAACTCCAGTTTGAGCAATAGAACATCTATACTATAGATTCGATATTTGAGTTGAAGACTCTAAGAGATGGAGATTCCACTATCACCCTAAGTAGGTTGTTTCAGCGTTAATTACTCTAACTCTTTATTTCTGGCCTGATTTGCTCAGCTTCAACCCCCAAACACTGCATCTCGTTATTTCTTCTGATGTTAAAGAGCAACATTTAATCTGGCTGACAGCAATCCCTTCTTCATGTTCATGGGCATTGCCTGGAGCTCAGCTACCTCTTCACTTTAATCATTCACAGCAAAGAGCAGCTTCTGAGCCCCAAATAAATTGTACAACTGTTTTCTGAACCCTCTCCAATTACTCAGTCTTCCATCCAAAGTGTGGACTAGACAGACAATCCCAGCAGTAGTTCCCTGGATGGCATGTGGTGATAATACCACCCTACATGTTTTTGAATTAAATTCTTCTACTAGTAGGCATTCAGGATAATGCAGATTTACACTATCTTATGTTAATTCAACTTAGTAGCTGCTGCTTATTTCTCAAGCCTTGATTTAAAAAGCTTTTCAGCTTAATTACATTCTGGTCATAGAAGAAATCTGGGTGGATTTACAAGGCAGTGTATGATGTAGAGCTCTGGTAATAATAAAAATAATAACAGTCATTTCATTTGAGTGATTTTGTGTTTCCTTCAATATATTCCAAATTATAGTAAAAATTCCTGATTTAAGATGAAAGGTCAAAACTTCAACATTTTCTGCTGCACGTGTGTCAAACTGAGCTCCAGGAACACTGGAGACTTGGAAAGGTGCTCTGATTTAGTAATGAAACAGGCCAAAAGCAAAGGAAAGGGAGCACAGGAGCTTGGGCACATGCCAGCAGCCACTTCAGTCAAGTTGCATGATGCTGCCTTGAGGAATTAAAACATGACAGCTAGGATAAAATTAATTTCAGCTCCCCTTAGAATGAAAAATACAGTTAAAAACTACCAGGTCAACACAGGTTTGCAGGCTGAGGGCTCTGACAGACACACTCTGGCAAATACCATTGCATCACCTTCATATGTTGTCACCTCTGAGATCTACTATGCCCTGGGCAGGAGGTTACCACCTCCACAGCATCCACCATGCCTCAGGCATGAGTTTAGCAGCTCTCTGGAGGGGAACCTTTGCCCTTTCCTCAGCTCCATCAGTCCACAATCCAGGACCCTAGCTCCAATCCCCAGCACATTTCTTTTGGATGATGAGACTAAAAACTGGCAGCTGCAAAGCTCTTAGAGCCCTAAAGCTGCAAATGTATTTAATACAACCCAGCAGGAACAGGGAGGTTTCTTATACCACCTGCTTGGAAATCTGTTTTTATGCTTCTGCTGCCTTCACCGGTCTGTATTCAGCAAGTCCATGTTACCTGCCAATACCACACTGACAGCCTGTGGAGCAGCCTTCAGATAAATGTATTTCTTCCTATTCCCTGTGTGATACTGGGACTGTAGAAGCAGGTGTCACCACCTAAAACATTCCTTTATTCAGCCACTCTGTAATGAAATGCAAATAGAAAACCTCAGGTTGCCTTTAAGGCAGTGTCAAGTGAATTATATACAGATTAAAGGTACACTAGCTCCTGCAGCAACCCCAAGGGGACTGCCCCAAATACACTGGGATGGGGAGCAGGTTTTAGTCTAACAAAGAAAGGAGCAGTTAAACTTAATGTGATCCTCTTCTTGCTGCTGAGTGTATCCACCAGAGGGAATGGAGTTTTTCAAATGTTTCTCCATAGGAAGTCAGAATGGTCAGGAGCAAAACAGCAATGCCTTCAGCACTTCCATAGAGTACCTTCAATCTTCCAGGCTCTAAGTAACCATTAGTTATCCTAACAGGGAGTCTGTCATGCAGGATACCCTGATAAAACACATTCAAATATCACAGAGGAAGATAAAATTCACATTTTATCTCCCCAAGACAATAAGCTGCACTTAAGTTGCTTGCAGGTATTTGAGAAAATACCTGGTCCCTACCAGCCTGTTAGGGCAGAGGTTCACCAACAGCCCTCCCCTCCCCAGTGACCTGCCCGCTCAGGTAGTAGAGATTATGTTTCTTTTATTACCTAAAAAACATCTTTCCTCTTTGTTGGTCCCATGGACAGAGATTTTAGGTCCAAAAAGGCCTGTTTTAATAGTCTTGCCTGATGTGTCAGAATGCATAGACTTCCAGCTAGCTATTTAATCCACACCTCCCGATTGAAGGTCCTTAAGGAACACAATAAATGGAGACTTAGAGACCTCCAATATTGGAGAACTGACAATATCACTGTTGGTTATAATTCAAACAGAGCATTATTTACACTTGGAATTTGTCTAGCTTCAGCTTTCAGCTACTAGCCATTGTTCTGTATTTGTCTGTCAGTTTGAAGAGCCTTCTGTTCCTAGGATTTCTCTTCCTATTGGAATATCTGTTTTCACTATCAGGCTTGTAGGACCACTGCTTAAAGACCTCTTGAGAGTTTTGCACTTCTTGGTATAACAGGTTTTTTTCAGCTCTCAAATAAAACCTGCAGATCTTTGTACCTCTAAATCCTGGACAGTCTGCTTCCAAACCAATCTTTTCAGACCACTGTTTAGATGAGAAGTTACTGAGCCCTGTGCTGCTGTGCACATCTCAAAAGCCTCCTGGCATTCTTTGGGGATAAATGAGAGGCACCAACACCACGTTTGTGTTGCAGTCCGTGAGTCTTGTGTTGAAGTCAGTGAGTAGTCAGCTTTTGATTTGATACTTCTATTAAATCCTACCATACCCTCAGTTACCAGCTACTTGAGTTTGGTGTTGCTCCTGGCAACATGTTGAAGGCTCTGCTCTGAAAATGTCTATGGTTTTGGTCCCCTTTGCTTGCTTGTTTGGCTCAGTATTGTACAACTATGCATTTTCTCTGTAAGAAGGCCAATGCAAGGGGAGCGGGGAGACCTGCCACACCATGGCTGGGAGCAATTCAGGCCCTGGATAGAGAAAGCTCTACCCACAAGCCACCACTACCCTCAGAGCACAGAAATGCTGCCCGTGCCTCACCTCCTCTTCCAGTTTGATGACCTTGGCTTGTGCATTGTTGAGGGCCTGGTCGAGGATCTCGATGTGCCTCCGCTGGTCCTCATTGGCAGAGCGCACAGCTGCCAGCTCCATCTCCAGCTTCTCCTTCTCCTTCAAGTGCTCTTTGTCTGGAAGGAAGACAAGAACAAGAGATTTATATGAAGCAGCAGCAATTAGGGCTGTTACAACACAGTGGTGAGACACCACGGGCAAGGAGTTTCTGCTATCAAGGCTCAGTCCCTCACTGCCAGCACCAGAAGCAGAGATGAATGGCAGCTGGGGCTGCATCTCCACTAACAGAGCTTGTGGATCTGAGCACAGCCTCATAATTGTCCGCTCTGCTGAACTACTAGCATGTTCTTGGCAAAATCTTGGCTTGCACCAGCCACTCTTTTCCCATACAACACCTTGCCTGAGAACAGGCTACACCAAGGACTGTCTATACCTGTCAGTTCAGATGTTGCTGCCCTTCTCTACTGGGCAATAAACCTCAGCTCCACGGATGTGGGCTATGCTGTTTCTGGTCAGTTTTGTTTGCAAAGATGAAGATCATGAGATATGTGAAGAAACCAAAACATAAACACACATCTCCTGAAAATGGAAAGAGGGGAAACCAATAAGGAAGAATAAGATAGGAGACATCTGAACAAGCCATGCAGAGAAAAGGAGGCTGTGGGAGGCATTTCAGCCCTGCAGAGGGTCCTGGGTGACTCTCCAGTCCTGCATGACCTAAGGGTCCAGTGATCAGTGCTCCCCTCCTGTTAAGTGCCTTAATGCATCAGGAGTGAGACTAAAACACGTAGATAACCTCTGTGCTGGAAAATCATCCCTTTTTTGGGTAAGATTTACAACGATGTTATAAAAAGACCTGGCTAAATTCAGCCAGCTTTGTTCACATCTTTTGCTTCGGCAACGACTTGCAGGCCCACCACTGACGTTGCTGGCAAGCTGCCTGGGGAAATGCTTGGCTCCATCTACCTCTGCCCTGGCAGTGCAGAGAAGCCATTTCAGGGAACATGAGCACTGCACACCAGTCACTGGAACCCTGACATTGGACCACAAACAGTTAATGACTGGAGTGAGCAAGGATGGAAGTTTCATTCAGCGAAACCTCAGATTTCAAAATCTGGCCTTTATGCTGAATGACAACAGAAATAAAGCACTTGGAAAGGCTCCAGGAAGGGAAATTTCCTCCAAAAATTAATCTGGCACCAAGGAAACATTGTTTTGGTTCTTAACTTTTTAAACACAGCATCACAGAATTTGTTATTTTTTAACTGAAGTGAAAAGTTGCTCCAAAACCATTGAAATGTGGAAAATCTGCCCCTGACATCCAGCCTGTCCCACCCAAGTGTGACCACTCAAGCTGGAAGCTCTACCATCCGCCTCCCCACGAGGAAGGCCAGGAAACTTCATGTGGCCAAAGCCAGCCCATTTCGGACCTGAACTACCCACAGAAGGGCTTTATTCTTCCTTGATTACAGGCAGGATGAGAATAGGTTTAAGTTACACACTATTGGTAGGTGCCCACAGCAAGGTGAGATACATAGAGCTGAGCCATGGAGAGTAACGCACAAGTGAACATGGCGAGCCCAAACCCACCCGGTCATCTTCCCATTGATCCTAAAAGGAGGAATTCAGCACCTCACAAAAAGAAAACCTGGCGGCAACACTGGCACATTGGCTTCTGCAAAGCCTTGTGATTGCTGCACACATCATGCCACCAACTCCTACCACGTGCCATTTTGGGATGACGTGGCCTTACATCTTCCCATGGTAGCAAGGGATTTTATACCGAACATGCAGACCTCTTCCTTCAACACAAATACATCTAATTCCATCTGACTGAACAGAAGGAACATTAGTATCTATTGTACGAAAGTGAAAATCTGGGCAAATTATCAAGCAGCTAATTTCATTAGAGGGTGAGGAAGCTGGAAGATGAATGCTATTTCAGCACTGTGGCACTCCACCATCTCATGTTGGGACCGCATTATGTTTTCTACCCTCCCCTCAAAGGAGGACAAGATGATGGTGTACACAAAATAAACACTGAATCCAGTAGAAAGCTGGTGAGAAGAATTTACTCTCAACACTTCTCCACATCAGCTTCCCCTTCAAAATGCTGGAGTCGCTGTTTTGTAAGTACTTTCCTCTATTGCATTAATTTTTGGTGAAGAAGGACTTTGTTGAACATACCTTAAATTCTCTTCAAGTACATCCAAGGTACCCTTAAAGTCTAAAAATACTATTTTACTGTGCTATCCTTACATGCACCTTCTGCTCTTTACCCAAGAGACTCCAGCTAATCACTATTTCTATTTTCTGGTGGGTCACTGCTACATCCCATTATGGAACAGTTCCCAAAAGGCTTCTCTGCTGCAATTCACAGTTGTAATCTCATGGCTTTCCAACCACTGCCTCTGTTGTACCTCAACACACTGAAGACATTATATCTATACTCTGGCTGAAGAAAAAGGAGCTTAAGGAAAGAGCTTGCGTCAGTACTTCACAAACAGCATTTCTGAGTTGCCAAGCTGGGTAGGTACATCAAGAGTAGACCAGTCTCAACCCTGCTTTGAAGAAGAAACATCAGACAGAAAGATAGAGTCAATCTGTGCCACCTCTTCCCCACACTCAGATGTAACCCCCAGCTTTTCACACATTATATCTAAGTATCCACTTATTCAACCAATTTAATGCCCATCTCAATGCATCCTAAGCTGCTTTTCTCCTTGCTGTGATATCGCAGAGTGGCAAGAGAAGTATTTTAAATACACTCCTTGTTTCTACAGAATCACTACTGGAGGAGGAAAATATATCAAACTGTGGCAGTGGGAGCCTAATTTGCCTACAGGAGATTTGCTGAAAAAGAAAGACTGGCTCTTTCTTTCAGTCAGAAAGACTGCATTTCTCTTATTGCATTTCCCAGTGGTGGCTCTTCATTCACAGCTGCTAACGCCACAGACACTCTCTGGTGACCATGCCTTTCTTGACTTACTTAGCCTCTCATCAGTCTTGCAACTCCTGACATGGTAAGTGTGTGAAGGAGCTCTGCCATCTGCTCCATAGGCATGTGTATGTCAAGGCAGCTGCTACTGGTCACCCTTGGACCAGCTGATCCATGAGGATGGGCACCAGAGTCACCTCTTCTGCTCATCCAGCTCGAGCCAGGACTTGGCTGACTCCAGTGGCCTGACCTTCGCAAGAGGATGCCAGGGCAGTGAGGCTGAAGAGTGGGACAGGCCCTTTGTGCCCTGCCACTCTGCCCAGAGAGGCCAGCAGAAGGAATCTGAAATGAGGACAGGACCTTTGTTGCCTGCTCCAAAGACTTTCAGCAGCTGGTTCCCACCCCATAAGAATAAGGAAAATAAATGAATAGAGCCCATTCACTCCATGCAGCCAGCCAGGAGGAGGTTTTCCACAGCTTTACTAAATTCTTTGCCCATTAAACAGATTGCCAGGTCCCAACATTGACATTTCCCTCCAGAGAAGCAGCAAAGCCACTGTCCATCCATCTGTCTATCTGTCCCTCTGCCTGAGCCTTGCTGCAGCCCCTGCAGCTGTGATTTGATGCTGACTAAGCTGAGCCTGAAGCAGCAGCAATGCAGAACTGGGAAATGAAGCATTTCTTTCCATCCCCACTGGCAGGTCTCCATGAGAAAAAAACCACAAAGACGACACAAATGCCAAAAGAGCTCATTGCAATCTTCTCCTCCTGCAGTTTCGCTCATAAATGGCATGCTTCCCACAGCCCTCTGGAGTTTGGGCCACACCAGCACCAAGAATAGGCTGAGAAGCTGCAGGAGGTCGTGCTTGAATCCCTGAGCCCATTTTCTCACATGCTGATCAATGGGGATTCCACACTGCAATTAGTTATTATGATCAATTGTAATTTACTTATCAAATAAGTTTGGGGTACAGGGTTACTTGTGGTCACCAACCCAAGCAGGGATGCAGCTCTCTTGTCAGAAGTTACCAAATCTCCACTGCAACTCCTGATGGCTTTCCTTACCCTATAAAGTATCGTGGGCAGCTCAGACTTGGTCTGATTTACATCTGGGGCATTCCATTTGCATGTCATGAAGTACAAGTCAAGGAGAATCTGACCTTCATGTGTTGAAAACCGAAATCAGATTTCCCATGCCCCTTCCCTTCAGAGGGCAGGGGGAAGTCAAGTAAAACAGATCCATTCTTCTATGTGACACTGCAGCATGCTGCTTCCTGTGCCAGTGCCCTTGGTTCTGGGTAGATGGGGGCAGCAGCTTCCCCCTCCCTGTGTGCAGCTCATGGCTATGAAATGAGAGGTTAAGGAGCTCTGTATCACTTGCCCCTGAAACTTCTTCCTTTGCCCTGAATATTTCCTGTCTTAATAACGAATGGCTCTTAGTCTGCCCAAAATCTCACCCTCAAAAAACGACTACTGTGGGCATTTTGTTTGGCTGGATTCATTCGATGAGACTATTTCTTTGCCTGGAATATTTGGGGTAGACATATATGCAAAAGTACATGTCACATCCACTGAGCACTCCCAGGAAGCATGAGGCTCTACCAACACACTGCCAAAACTGCCTTCACGTCCCCACTAATGGATGCAGAGCCACATGGATGGGCACAGACCCCAATCTACCTCAGGCACCTGAAAAAGCAGCCCCTTGGAGGAACCCCTGCTCTGACAGAATGGCTCGAAGTCCAGAAGTCCCAGAAAGACATATAAAATCCTCAGACTCCATCAAAACAAATGCTTCCCATGATATGCTTTATCCTAAGCTTTCTCTCTGCCATATGCCCTTGAAACCATCCTCAGCCTTCCTGTCTCTTCCCTTCCACAGCGCTCTCAGCCTCCTCCTGCCTGGCTCTTCTCTCACCTGTGTGGACCCATACACCTTCTTTGGTTGTTGCTTCATGTCTTTCCTTAAAAGAATCTTTTCCACTCACAAACCATCACATAATTACCATGAAATGAATAGACTGCAAGTTCTTTCCTACCCCTGATACAACAGCAACATTTTTCTTAGGCACAAATGCCTGGCACTTAATACTTTGAGGCATGCACCCTGGCTTTACCTATTATTATCACAAAGAATTAGAGTTTTTGTCACCTCTGGTCTCCATGTCAGTGCTGCACTGCTAATGGAGAGCTCTGCAAGGATCTGAGAAGAGATCCTGCACGTCCTGCCTTGTCAGACTTCTTTTACAGGAATTTTTTCCTATTACTGGAGTGTTACCACAGTGTCAACTCTCCAGTATTACCAAGAAGGAGCATTATAAAAACCTCAAGAGCTTTATCTTTCCTTCTTCATCTCATCACGAGACTGGCTTAAAAATAATAACTTTTAGGAACCCACTGATGTGGGAGTCTTTTTTGTAACTTAGGTCATGGATGTTAAGGGTCATGTTTTCAGGTTCTTTTCCATAAATGCAGGGAATATAAATCTGATTTTGCTTTCCTAATGAAAGCTAAGATTTGTATTTACTAATCTGACTTAATAAGCTACTACCCTTGGGAAAAACACTAACATGAGGTTCATGACAAAACTGCAGCAGCTGATGAGAGTGCATGTAGGCACCATTTTTGCTTTTCTTCTAAAAATGACTATTTCAGTCTCAGTAGCCAAGTGCACGCATGGCAGCTAAAACAAGCTGCAGCCCTTCTCCTCTAAGTTTTCTGACTGAGCATCCCATCAAAAGGTGTGAGGAGGGTACAGACTGTGCTTGCAAACTCCCCAGGTTGGCAGTGAGGTGTAACCCTGCTCATGCTCTGCCCCTGGGCAAGACTCACAAACAGCAGCATACAAATCATAGAATCATGGAATGGTTTGGGTTGGAAGGGGCCTTAAAGCTCATCCAGTTCCAACCCCTGCCACGGGCAGGGACACCTTCCACTAGAGCAGGTTGCTCCAAGTCCCTGTGTCCAACCTGGCCTTGAACACTGCCAGGGATGGGGCAGCCACAGCTTCTCTGGGCACCCTGTGCCAGTGCCTCAGCACCCTCACAGGGAAGAACTTCTTCCTCATAGCTAATCTCAATCTCCCATCTGTCAGGTTAAAGCCATTCTCCCTTGTCCTGTCCCTACATGCCCTTGCAAAAAGACCCTCTCCAGATTTCTTGTAGGCCCCTTTAGGTATTGGATGCAGTCAGCTACATAGGATTTCCAAGCAAAACCTTTTATGGGCTCTCAGAGGGGTGTTTTAGGCGGGTAGCTTGATATCGAGGTCATTACTGTGCATGCCTCAGCAGCCCAAAGAACATGACTGAAGAGGACCTGCTTTACATGTGCCCATTTTTCTATTATTGGAAGCACTCTGCATTGCATTAGTAACATTTAGCTCTCTGGCCTAGGCAGGAGACACTCCAAGCATCCAGACCATCTTATGTGATAGGATCCGAAAAGCTATATTTGTTTGTAAGCTGTGAATTGATAGCAGTAATATACTGAGAGCTCAGCACAACATTTCATTGCTAGATATTTATCAGTAGAAGCACAGAGCATGTTTATGCACTGGAAAATGACTCAAATAACTGAGTCCATCCTGGGGATTTAACTCTCCCTTGTAGCTATCAGTATATGGGAACACACAGGAAGTCTCTATATGAAGACAGCAGACCCCAGTCTGCAGTTTGCACTGTGCAACTTACCCTGTTTGAAGTCTTCCCAAGGATGACACCACCTACATAGCAATGCTATTTTCTTAACAGATCACCCCCTTGGATTCACAACAGCATCTACATGCCCTTGTGGCAACTGTTAATATGGCAAAGTTAAGAGAGTCATGGAAAATACCATTAGATTCTCTTCTGGTTTGTGCACACGTGCACCAAATTGTCAGTGAAGTTGCTGTGTTGGCATCAAGGAGACAGTTCTCCTGCATTTGGAGGAGCTGGTGGATGTTGCAGTGAGGCACACTGAGTAGTATGAAACACTAATGGAGGTGGCCAGTTCTCCACTTAAGGATCTGCAGTTACAGCTCATGTTCCAAGTAAGCTCTTGGTGCAATAAATAAAACAGAAGGATTAGATGTACACAGCATTCAGCTTCAATGGGATTTAAGCCCACAAGGTACTGCACAGCTGCCAGGAGGTCAAGCCCTTTTGGAAGAGTGCTGAAGATGGTCAGGACACAAGAGAAGCCACACACTCATGCAGCATCCAGCTGCTCTGGTTGTGGATTAGATGGTCACATGGAGCCATCAGCACGTGGCAGGGAAATGCTGCAGCACCGTGCTCAGCCATTATGGGAGCCTAAAAGGGCTCCTTTTTTACTGTTGTAAAATCTTTGCCTCTTCAGTCCTTTGTGAAAAGTATGGTCCAGTTCTGCTTTCCCTTCTGTTAGTCAAACCATGGCATTGACAACAAGTCAGAGGTAGCTCTGGGCTTTTCCCAGCCAAGAGAAGAACCTGGCTTCCCTAAAAAGCATGTATCCCTAGAGATGATCCCTGCAAGCAACACTTCACAATTTCAGATAAATATTTATCAAAAATAAGCTGTGTTTCCATTAACTCCCACTGCCTGCTTCTGGTGCTCGGAGAGAAAAAACAAACAGCCTAAACAATGCAGTCTGAAGCTTAAATAAGAGTATTTGATGAATTAGCTGAGTAAAACCAAGCCATAAGGACAGTAATAAGTAACAGCAAAGTATTCACCTCCACTCCAGCACGTATATATGTGTATGCAACTTCAAAACAGATTAGCACAGTACTCACTCTGAGTGACATAAAGGCCCTCTGTTGACTTATCCTCATGGCCATCGAAGTCTCTGCTGGCCAGCTGCCTATTGGCTGTCTCCAGTCGTTCTGCAGAAAACAGGAAATACTTTAAGTATAAATATATGTATATAAAATTGTAGGCCAACCAAGGAAATAAGATGCATGCCAGCAGAGCAGTATAAATAGACTCTCTGAAGGAGGACAGTAAGATGGAGGCTGACACATACATAAAAGATGAAGCCTTAGACCTCTTCCATGAAGCTGTGTCATTCAGATTTACAGGAAGTGGGGGAAAAGCCTCTGCCATTCATAGCTGCCATGCCCAGGCAGTTCATCTCTCACAATGTCCAAAATGCACAAGGTATCTGCAATGTGTATTACCCAGCACTGCAAGGGGACGGCGGCCTACCTGCAGTGGAGTGCTGCCCCTTGTGTGGCAAGATGCCCTGGGAGAAGGCAGCCCCCAGCCCAGAGACACCAAGCCTTGGGGATGCCTTGGGTAAGGAGCAGTTTTCTGCAGCCAGGGACAGCTTTCCTCAGGAAGGTCCTGCCTTTAAGTGTCTCCCTCCTCCAAAAAGACCAAGCAACCTGCCTTGTACCACTGTAAAAAGCATTAGCCAGCTTGCAGAAGGCATCTCACTGCATAAGGAGGTACCAAAGTATCCCCATCAGGTACCTGGACAGGTAATAGCTACCCAGCATACCCTCCATTTGCTTTCTTGAAAGAATATACCCTCAACTTATGTTTTTAACACAAAAAACAGATACCCTTTGGTACTTGCTGCTGTTTCATGAAGGTACTGAACTTTGAGATTTATGGGGAGTACAGCATGCTCTATATTGCAAATTGCTCTTCAGCTTGTTAGAGCTGGATGAGACTTCAGGTCTAGTGGCCTTGCTGTCAAATCAACATTTGCAAGTGCTAAATGCCAAGGCACCCTCTGGAGCTGACTCTCATATTTTGGCAGAATGTTTCATTGCCACTGGGGGGGTGACAGCAGTTTTGTCTTAGGCCAATGAGCAGGGCCTGATTTCTCCAGATGTTTATTTAAAACATGTGTGAAGCTACTCCTCTAAAGCTGCTACTCCTCTAAAGCTCTGGAGCTTGTGAGAAGTGAAGCACCATGTCAACCAGTGGGACATAAACACACAAGTGTAACGTACCACGAAGATCCCTGTTGAAGTCATGAAGTCTCCTGATTTCTCCTTCAAGCTTGTTTCTCATTGCTTTGTCCAGAGACTCCCTCTTAGTGGTGGTCTTGACCAAGCCCTCGTAAGCTTCTGAAATCCTCTGAATCTCTATTTCAAACTGAAAGGAGAGAGAGCTCCTGTTAAAGCCCAGCAGGAACATGTCCCATCCCAGTGTTCGCCCATCATGTTTCAATAGGGCACGAGGGTCAGGGCGATGCTCGTGCTGAATGTCACACCAGCCACCAGCTCTCCAATGACCAATCTCCCCAGTGGAGGATGGCATGAAGCCCTGGCAGTGCTGGAGGTTCCTGCAGTAGGGACTCCTGCCAACTCCCTGTGGGGCAGCTCACCATGCCACACACAACACCCCATGGACGATCTGCTGGTGGCTCCCAAAAAAGCTTGGAGTGGGCTGGACTTGATGTAACTGCTCATTTGCCTTCACTGTATGACTAAGGAGACTGCTTTAACACCATCCAAGAGGAGAAAGTAAGGAAATGGTGTATTTGTGTGGGCTGTATTCTTTCCTAGAAAGGGTGGTAGGAGGCAAGATTTGTTATTCTGCCAGATCCCTGATCCAAAACCTAGCTCTCAGCTCTGTGTGCCACCAGAAGTGTTTTAGGCTCGCCTGACCTCATGTCAGTTTTAAACTATTGTGGGTCCACTCCTTTCTGTCCTTGGCTGAAGACTGCTCTATACAAGAAGAAACTCCGTAACAGGCCAAAGAAATCTTCCGGATTTTCAATTTTCTTAACTTCATCTCCTTGAAGCTCAGCAAACTGCAGGCAGGGAATGCAGAGGAAGTCCTTAGCACTGGACTTGCATCTTAAGACCAGAGCCCAAAAGACTGACAGGAGGATAGTCCCAGGCAGAGTTCTGCTGTTCAGGTCAACCCAAACAACTCTTCAATAAGCTAATGCCAAGATAAGTGTCACCTCCTTGCTAAAATCATTGTGGCAGATATGATCAACACCAACACGAGAATCTGCTCCTTTATGCCTGGCCCTTGTGTTTGTGGAGGAAAGTTTGATAGTGTGCACAGGCTGGAAAACTATGACATATATATATATAGCCTCCCACATACCTTTCTAAGTCTGGCACTTTTTTAGCCTCTTGAATCGTGATTTGTGAAGCCAAGGTGCAAGCCCACCTCCACCTGCTGTGGGGGTAGGTCCTTCTCCAGGGCTCCTGAAGCTTTAGGTGTAATTTGCCAGCTGCAGCACTTGCAGAATACAAGCTCCAGGGATGCTGGAGCTGTCACCCATTGTCTGTGTAGGAACCTGCAGCTAGGCTCCAGCAGCCTGGACCTGCGCTTCCCATGATGACAACTCTCCACAGCTCCAAGAGGACCCCCCAGCCATATCCCATGCTGTGACACTCCCTGGGAGAACTACAAACTTAGTCAGATCTTTCTGACTTTCCATCAAGTTTTTTTAAGGCAGGAGCTCCAGGAAGCCCCGTTACATTTTCCCTAACCACATCTAGAAAAGCAGGTCCTTCTTCCCCACCCTGCTGAGGCATGGCCAGACACCAAGTGTGCTTCCACCACAAGAGCAGCACACTTGGAGGAACGCTGCATGAATCCAAAGCTGTTTGAAATTCAAACTAAACCTTACTGTGGTTCAGAAAAAGTCAATGAGTTTTCTTTTTCCTCATAGGCTGGCAATGCAAGCTTGCACAAAGCCTCATCAAGGAGTCTGACCTTCTTCTGCAGTTCTGGGCCCCACCATTTAAGAAGGATGTGAAGGTCCTTGAATGCATCCAGAGGAAGACAACAAAGCTGGTGAAAAGGCTGGAAGGAATGTGCTACAAGGAGCGGCTGAGGACTTAGGGTTTGTCTAGTTTGGAGAGATGAGGCTGAGGGAAGACCTCATTGCTCTCTACAGCTTCCTGAGGAGGGGAAGTGGAAAGGCAAGTACTGATCTCTGCTCCCTGGTTCCCAGTGACAGAACATGTGGGCATAGTTTAAAGTTGTGCCAAGGGAGGTTTAGACTGCTCATTAGGAAGCATTTCCTTATTGAGAGGGTGGTCAAACACTGGGACAGGCTTCCTAGAGAGGTGGTCAATGCCCCAGGCCTGTCAGTGTTTAAGAGGCATTTGGACAATGTCCTTAGTAACATGCTTTAACTTTTCAGCCCTGAACTGGCCAGGCAGTTGGACTACATGATTGCTTGTAGGTCCCTTCCAACTGAAATAGTCTATTCTATGACTATGACCTAACCAAAAATCAGTTTCCTGTGAATTTTCCAGAATAAAAGTGACGTTAATTACTTCAGTTAAGCACAGTTTTAGCTACTTGATTGTGATACAGCTTCTTCTCTAGATCAGTGCAACCTCCACTAGCAGTTCTCTCTTCCTGTAAGTAGTTAGAGGCTATACTCAAGCTACCTCACACTGCTCTCCTTGACCATTTAAGCAGATTGAGATTCTTTCTCCTTGAAAGGAAGGTTTGGTTTATCAAAAATAATTTTTAAAGTACTTTCCTGAATCTTTAAGTATATGATCCCAACCAGAAACCACTGGTCCTACTTAGGTGTCCTGACAACCTTTGGTTTCCACACCTTCCCTCTCCTGGGTAAGCCACTATCTGCAGGAGAAGATGCCTGCTCCACCACAGTGAAGCAGATTTGCCAACACAGAGGGTGCTTCCACAGCCCAACAGTCCTGCCCAATGCTGCTGGTTACCACATGGGCTCTGCTCTGCCCATTATCTGCTGTTATTTCCCAAAACGCATCACCACACAAGTCTCCCACAGCCCTGGAAGCAAAGACTTGCTGCGGGAAGTGAAAGAACCTCCATCAGCACTGAACAAATCTACAGGAGAGCAGAAGAACAGCCATAAATTGTGTTGGTGTTTCTCAGCAGCTCTGGGATTTCCTTCCCCTCCTTCTCTGGAGGGGAAAAAACAGTTCAGCCTCCTCTCTGCCTGGGAGCTCCTAGAGCCAACCCACTTCAACAACCCACACACACAGCATGAGGAAGAAGAGCCAGCCCAGCCTGGCAATTAAACTTCAGCAAGGTAACACCCTCCAAAGAAAGAGAAATTAATGCTTTGCCTTTGCAAAAAAGAGCTCAGAATTAAATGTGCACAAGCCTTCTTCCCCCCAGAAGCTTTTTAGGTAAGAAAACCAGACAGCTCGTCAAACAGCACAGGGCTGAATCACCACCTTGTACCTCTCTGCAAAAAGTCTGTTCAGAAACAACAGAGAATCTGACAACCCTCAGGGCTGACGTGTTCATACAAACACCCAGGGAGTCTTCCACATCAAGCTGATTTTCTAATTTCTCCTATTCTGTAATGAATGAAAGCAACGGGAGGGTGGCCCTACCTAGAATAAAATTGCTACATACAGACAAATCCAAAGTACTCTTCATGACCCTTCTGTTTCCAACGAGAGGGAAGAATTTTCACACCCAAAGTATGCCATTTACCTCACTGTCACGTTTTCAGAGGTGATGTTCAGCTGAAACGGTGGGAACAGAGGAGGACCTGCCCTGGCCTGTGATCAAACACATTAAAACCTGCATGGGAGGGATACTGTGTGTTAAGGCTTTGGTTCAGGATGTTTCCCTGAAGAAAGAATGTACTTGAGCATGTGTTTCACTTTAATACTCCGCTTACATTCTCCTGAAGTCAATGGGACTCAAGTCCACTCTGTTGACTGAAGTGAGATTTCAGCCCGTGCTTGAATGAATACCTTTCTGCTGGTGTCTGATGCAATTGACTCATGGGGCATCCAAGATAAAGAGAGAGCCACTACCAAGAGCGTAAAAGGAAACTGGAACATTTTTAGGGCATCGCACTCAAATACCTTTAACTGAACAACACAGCTTTTATAAAGTTAATAGCTGGAATATTTCTTTTTGCCCACGAAGGCCCCAGGGAAGTCAGCATTACCATCTCTGCAGACTTCTTCACTAACAGCTGATGTCTTTTTCCTAACCTGGGAAAACGGTCTCTCAGAGCTGCCTCTTCTCTATGAAGGGTATCTCCAAGAGCACCCTGATCTCACACAGCATAGAAAAACCTGAGCTCCTATTTAGACTCCTAAACACAGACAGAAACAACATGCAGCCTAAGCCCATTTAGGTATAAGCAGTGGGAAGACATAAATGAAATGGCAGTGTAGGATCTTAAGTAACTTACTTGGTCTGGGCCCTTGGGACCCAAAGCCCGCAGATCCAGGGAGCCTCTCTGCTTTGCCTTCAACAAGGTCTCAGTTCTAAGCAACTTCTACTTTATCTGAGTTGACTCTTTATGTTGTCACCCGAGGCAGCACACAAGACATCAGCCTTCTCCACTGCAAATGCCAGCTTGCATACAGAAAACACCTCTTGGCAGGATCTCTTTGCAAAATCTTCACCAAGTGGTTCTTTCAGGTAAGGGAGCAGTGCTTTTTGAACCAACGTGTGCAAAGGTGGGTATCTAACATTAATCAGCCCATACAGCAGTCACTGGAAGCCTCTAAGACAACCAAGTTAATGCATTTCCAAACAACGGGCAGCCCAACTGATGGCTGTTACCCTTCCAAAGAGCCTGGAGTGCCACATGAGCCTATTGTGGTGGACAAGACCACTCAGGACAGATGTGACCATGCTCTTCAAATGCTTCTCACCGGCAGCTCTACCCCCTGTAGGGATGCTGCACCAGGAGCAGCCTCTTCCCATGGGAGACTTCCAGGGAAAGCTCTGGTGAGGCCAACACAGAAGGATGAAAGTGGGAAGTCCCCAACTGAGAGACATATGATGGGTTGCCCTGAAGGCAGGAAATCCCACATGCCATGGGGCACAGGATTACACTTGTGGGAGACCACCACGGAGAGGCAACGGTTAAGAGACAGCCACTGGTGCATCACCACTGCAGTGACATGACTATGAAGAACAGCTTGGGAGACCCACGTGCAGAAGCACCAAGACAGCTGCCTGCCCGGGCGCCATCCCCACTTCTCACATACCTTCTGCAGCTTGTCTGCCTTCTCATAGTAGCCCTCCAGCTCCTGCCGCAGCACGTGGTTCTCCTCGGACAGCATCTCTACCATCTGCTGCGCCCGCTCCACGATGGCGAAGGCATCGGGTGTTAGCTGCTGGCCCGGCGGCGGCGGTGCCTGGGCAGGAGCCGGCAGCGGGGGCAAGGTGCCC